>NC_031502.1:6269865-6338712 GCF_000237925.1 Schistosoma mansoni | reverse complement strand
ATACATGCTTGTCGGCGTCCGAAAATGTTGGTCTTTCTCGACTTAAAAGCAGCATTTGACTCTGTGGACCGAGAGGTTTTGCGACAGTGTCTGTCATTGAAAGGTGTACCTCAGAAGTACATAAACCTTGTAAAGGTACTTCACTCAAACACTACTAGTCGAATCAGAGCTCATGGTGAACTGTCATCTGATTTTGCAACCGGTAAGGCTGTGCACCATCCCCATTTCTGTTTAACTTCATCATAGACCTACTGCTGGAAATAACGTTCTGGTCGCCTGAATTTTCAGTCAAACCTTTATAATACTTAATATTGATAAGTAACTTGTAAGAGACTTTTTCCAGTTAGCTATAGACAATATATACAGACAAACTGATAGTAACAACGTAGAACTTCGTACGTACGTACATCAGTTCGAGTTATCATACCACATTAGCACAGAAATGCAGTTGTCGATTCAAATCCCATAATGGTAGAGGTAGTAAAAGTATCAGCAGTAGTCGGAAAGACTAGGGTTTGATGTTATTCAAGGAGAGAGGAAAAAACGACATGAAAAATTCAGAAGATTAGAATTTGGGAAAACACAAAGAGTGCATGCAGCTGCACCACTGCAGGGAGATCAAGTGTTATGTCATTATTATTATATCATTAAAGTTTCAGGAATCAATTCTCTATATCCACCTAAAGAGAATTCGAGCTTTTCTTAAAACTTCAGCACTTAATGCTTGAAACTACATTGGGGAGGAGAGCTTTGGCTAACTTTTATGCCTTGACTAAAAAATATTTCAAGCAATGTGGTTGGTCAGTATAACTTGCTTTGTTTTGTAAGTAACGAACTTTCTCGGCTTTATAATTAGGGGGTACGAAGGTATCACTATGAGAAGTTGGAAAACCCTGATTTTAAAAAATTGGTGTACATGGACTGCAGGACCCTAAAGGAAAAAATGGAATATGAATCTGCTTTTGGTCACCTGCTACCATGGGACGGCATATCCTGACGTTACTCCACTATCTTGAGGAGTTGAGTTCTACGTCAGAGGCTCCAGGAGTGGCCTCCTAAGGAAACCTCCTGCTTCGGTCTGGATTCCAGGGCAATATCCCAGACTGGACCCAAATTTTATTTTCTATGAAGCACACGATTTTGGGTGTCTAGTACCAGATCTTATGTGAATTAAACCAATAAATAGTTAAAAGATCATACTAATGTCCAGCCAAATAACATTTGAAAGATCACTACAGACCAGTTTAGTGAGCTGACAGTTCATTCCATAAGTTTATCACCATCTTTTCTGGTGTATGATTGACTATTATACCTAAGGTAAGCTTAAAATACAAAAGTAAAAACAATTGATGTCGATAGTAAGTAGTTCAGAAATCATAAAATCCATTCGTAATCCTATTGGCCAGGCTTCAGTAGTGAGCAAACAGCTATGGGATGATAGTAAGAACAATGAATTTTGTTTTCGACAAGTACATGAATAGTCATTTCCCATCTTAACAGGCCTGTAAACATTTTATGCACCTTATCATATTTACAGAGATAAACTGATGATAAATATGAAAGAGGATTTTCAATTTTGACTGATGCGTTGACAACAAATTCCCTTCCAAGCAGATAAATTTTTCTATTCTAAAAAGAAACAAGTGCTTACACATCATCCAAAGGAACAGAAGAAAATCGTCCACGACCACGTGCTTTAGAACGCATAGTTGGTGTGAAAAACTGCTGTCCTCGCCCTGTAGAACTAACACCACACATCAAACCAACGTTGTCGTTCATAATGACGGGTGAATTCATGTCAGAAGTCGGAAGTGAGACAGATGATTCACCGATATCAGGATCTTGACCATGAATTGGTAGTGTAGTTAGAGCGTCCATATCAGTGTTTGTGTTATACACTTGAGAAATAATTTCATTAAAAAACGAATGCTTACTATTTAAATTGACTATGTAATGAGGCATACTGGACCCTTCTGAAAGACAAAAATAGATAGGAAACAATTACTATGAATAAAAACTAATGAAACAGTAAGTAAACGAATAATATTCCAAGTGAAATGAGACATCACTGAAAAAAAGTATATGAAGCATGTAAAGTAGAATAGAACAGTAATGTCGAATACAGAGTAGGATTTATTGAGCATACATCTCCACAACTTAATATGCCACATCAGTGAAACAAGTGGAAATAAGCACACCAAAGAAGATGAAAGTGATTGTAATCTATGATAGCCAAAAAACTAAACAGGAAATATAATCGAAAAAGGAGTGAAATGGGAGGGAAAAAACTATGAGACTATATCAAAGCTTAAGATTTGAAAGATGGAAAATTGAAGCATTGTTATTGCTCCAATCATTGGTCGATATTGCTGCGTGGACTTCAGCCATGGAGTCGGCACCCAACAATATGATTCAAACCAAACAGTTAGTGATTTGATGGATTGATTCCATATCTTAGTTTGGTACCTAGCTTTCTTCCAACCTAGCTTTAAGCCGTCAGGATTGCATGGAGGGGAGGTGGGATAAGTGTGTGGCACATCCGAAATATCACAACTGATAAAGATCCCCAGACTGGTCAACCGGTCTGCCATATTTAACTAGTGCTTCACCTAATGTAAGCATCGCTGACTCAGAAGTCCCATCATGAGCTGGCAATGCTTCGAAGAAAAGAGTACGAATGAAAGTATATCAAATAAGTTATTTCGAAAATTATCTAAAAGTACTACAACTACATTTAAATACTGGATTACTCATTATAAGAACACGCATGAATCTCCGGCTAGTAATTGACCTGTAAGCTTATGGGTCTTTGATGTCATATTGTCACATAGACCACATCTGCTAAAAATCGTATAGTATTTCAAAACTCTTTGTTATAACTTGTGACCGCCTGGATGCCCTGTTAATGTATAACGTGATAATACGGCCGAATAGAGAGCAGTGATTTATCGACTGGACCAATGACGCATAAAACCCGTGCGAGCAGTCTAGAGTACTTGTCGGCCCTGCTTCCTGCCTAGTCCAGCCAGTTAAGTCCAGAACACCAATAACAGCCTCTGCGGTATGAATCATTTATTTCAAGCACACTGGGTTTATATACCAAACAGACAGACCACATCGTACCATAAATAGGAAAACAACATTTGTACAAGATTTAGCCAAATGTGGCTGTGAATGTGGGAGGCAGTAATTAATAGACGGGATAACTCAAGAATGGTAAATCGTGTAATAATAGCTCATAGGTCAAAATAAAGTTTATAAAAAGAGGGATGCGAATACAAATATTTCAGTTAGTTAACAATTATACAACAGAAATATATGTATCACATTGGTCTATAAATAGTTCTCAAAAGTTACCATTCATAATTTTTATCGGGACATAACACTCTTCAAGAATAAAAACGGCAAATAGTTACCAACCTACATCAACCCCGAATCATTTGATACAATCACAATAAGTATAGACTGCCTGTATTCATTTAAATTGACTTTTTGCCCTCAAAACCGAAATCTCGAGTGCGGTTAATAAGAGACAACTTAACATCCAGATCAATGAAATTCTTACAAGTGTACAAAAACAATCGCTTAATTTAATTTGCTGAAACAGTTAAGCGAAATGAATGTCTAAATGTTAGAAATACCTCAGATACTGACTGAATAGGAAAAACAGATTAGACCTATTGACATGAACTAACTCCGCAGAGAACAAAAAGTGCCCATTAGCCCAAAACTATGACAATTTACCAAGTTTAAACAACTTTTGGCAATCTTATGTATTGTATGGACTAATTTCTGCAACATGGACTCAGGGTAATAATATGAAAGAAAATTAGAGAGACACAAGACTCATATTCATCGTGAGAATTAAAATTTCCCTCCTATATCCATACTAAATTACAAATAACTTAAAATTTGGGCTGCACAACTATAGTACATTGTATGTTGGATACTATGCTGTTAGTTAATAGTTCGTGCTAACACCTCATAGATGTCACACTAAAATACCATGAACATTTAAGAGCTAAATAAAAACATGAGTTAATATCATGTATGAAAACAAGCCTATACGGTTAAGCAATGTATTCACCAGTTCATTTTAACCAATTTTGAGTTTTTGAAATTATTGTGCACACCTCCGTAGCATTTAAAATCTGGTTATGATAAACTAATAAAACATCGCAGACATAAAGCTAATAAATACAACCAGAATTTAGGTCACATTCTGTTTATAATGACTGATACTATAATTCCCTATTTAATACGAGCACTACAGACGCTTCCGTTGTTTGGATGTAAGAATTATAATCAGACAATGTGGTACCTCTATTTTCCTGGTGAACGTATTGAAAGCACTTTTTATTTCCCTACATATTTTTGTCCTTTCAAATGGTGGGAATTAGGCGGTTTCGAGTCGTACCAATGTCTTTACTCTAGATCATGATAATTTTTTGACCTAGTGGAAAAGATTCGAAAGATTGGGTTGAATAAGTTATATACGAAATGTCTATTTTACAAAGTACTAATAGCAG
The DNA here is from genome assembly GCF_000237925.1 of Schistosoma mansoni. Taxonomy (NCBI): domain Eukaryota; kingdom Metazoa; phylum Platyhelminthes; class Trematoda; order Strigeidida; family Schistosomatidae; genus Schistosoma; species Schistosoma mansoni. The sequence continues at coordinate 6,334,183 of NC_031502.1, read as the reverse complement.
TCTGAGACATGCATTGTGGAGTACGATCCCTCGAGTATCATCTTCAAGGAGAGGAATCCAAAACAACAGCCTTCTGTAACTCTACGCTTAATCCTACATATGAACTATTGGATAACCAAACATGAAAAAAGGATGAGCATTCAGTTAAAATTACTCGTCAAATGTTATTGACGCAGAGTCTAAGACAAATATGCATTAACTCAAGGTGCCACAGCACAGTACAAGATAAAGTCAACAAGATGAATAGTTAATGAGTAGAAATAACGTATCAATAAGACTGAACATTGAAAAAAATGGCTTGACAAGATAAGAAGACATATCCACGAAAGAACGCTAAAACTCAAAATTTAGAGGAAGACGATGAGTGAAAATATCTGGGACATTACGAACCAACGTATTCAACTGCTAATCTTGGTTAGGTAGTCTGCATTTACCAACATAGCTAATGAATTCACAGACTAATTCTAAGTATTGGTTATGCCTCTCTTAGCATTCTTCCAACCTACTCTAAAACTAGGTAACATCGTGCGTCGAAGTACTTAGTGGTTGGGGGTACGTAATACATGCACTAACCATATCAGATTATGAAGAACTATAGTCTCACAAGCTGATTTGTATCCTTAGGCGCCTATCGAAATTTTCTTTAACGACTAGAGCTGGACCAAACTGAAATCTATGAGGATCCCCTGTTAACAGATCATAATCAATACGGAATGGCAAATACACATCATCTCATTTTGCCCTACCACGTCAGCACAGTAAGATAAACTGAAAAGGTAAAAATGACAGTAGGATCAGTGGTGACGATAGAGACCAAGGATCAAAAAATACAATTTAAAATGAAGGGATAAAGTGGAGGAATAAAAAGTACGAAATAATGTTAAAGCTTTAGATCTAGTGGAAGGCAAAGAGTGGATCGATTTGGGCCACCATAAGCGATTTTGAGCCATGTGGCCTAACGTTTTCAACCATAGTGACGGTTATCGCGCAAATCCTAACCAAGTTATCTGCACCTAACAACACGGCTTAGACCAACAGTTAATGACCTAATCGACTGATTCCAGATATTGGTTCGATTGCTTTTAATATTCCTTCAAAATAATTCCACTCCACTCAACATAACGCATCATAGTAGGGAGTGAACTGGACTAACTCGACACAAAAAGCCCTAGTAGCTTCTTTAATGATTACTGTTCGCTGCTGATATTTTTCGGGAGACGAGAAGCAAACTTAGTTTCCGAAATGGCCTGAAAAACAGATGACAGTTGAGTAGGTTCTATTAACCATGTCTTTATTGGGTGAGGTAGTACAAAGGCAAACAAGTGGGTGTCTAAGATGGGTACAGAAAACACTTAAGATCTTGGGTTGACAACGGTATGAACAAGGAGTTGAGGAAGAGAGCATAATAGTCATGCTTATTCCACCGGTAATCTACTAACTGTTAGAAAGAAACTTCACTGATGATTACATAAAGTGCAGACTTCCAAAAAACAGCATGGATGTTTAAAATAACCACCGCTAATAATACGCATGAGGGAAAACTAGTCAAAATGCAAATAATCAACAGCATTCATGTGACACAAGGATTATGAAACAACTATTTGGCGTTTATTGACCATTGGTCGACTAGTAAGTTATGGATAGGTCAGTTTTGAGCTATCACTAACGCAGATATGTATTTCTTTGGGATGCGATATTAACACTCGATTCGTACAAACAGTTGCTAGTATGATAATCAAAGCGAAACATGATGGACGTACAGTGTGGCGACCTAATTGTATGGAATTATTGTTTAGGAAATACCAAATACTCACTGACCACCATGGAATGTTATGGATAAGTGGAGTTCATATTCTGGCCCATAGATGTTCGGCAATTTAACTATATTTTGGTGCCGTTTGATCCTATAACTATGGATGGGGGGGAAAGGATATTCCTGTCGCTTCCATGAGGTCATGCACATAAACCCTTTGAATATGCAATAATGCAAAATAATTTAGGGGAATTCAATTGGGATGAGAAGAGAAGAAGCGACAAATATTTTTACACGACGCAACTTATACTACTCATATAATTATAGTAGGGTGAAGTGAACGGGCAAAAAATCATGTCAATTTGTGACCAAAAAACGACTCATACTTAGAAATCATGACAAAATAATTACCTGCTTCGCCACCCGTATCGATATTGAAGCTAGCCAAATAGTCTGGAGCTTCAATAACAGACACCATCCTTTCTGACACTACAGTGCTGCCTTTAACATCTCGCTCGTCATCAGCTTTCGTAATCCGGTTTTCAGAACTCACTGAAGGGGGAAACAGAACATAAATTTAAAGGAATATCCATTACCAGCATCAGGATAATCATCCGTCATCAGAATGGTAAAAAAGCAATATGTCCGCGCAAAAGTTCAAACAGACTATTCAAACAAGGCTACAAAACCATGACCCAAAAAGCAGTTAAAATGATGAAAGATAAAGAAAGAAAAAATACTAGATAGGTTATCTCAACTATATTTTACATTTATGAAACATCACTCATGAGTCAAACGGTGATGCAAAGAAATTGGTTCGTTATAATTTGATTCCTTTTCTATGTAGCGCTACAAGCTAAATACGTCAAACAGTTTATAACGGTTATGGGTAGAACGAAAGAACTAATATTACGGGTTTCTGAGTTAGAAAAATTGATAATCGAAGTCAACTGGTGTATTCGTAGACTAGTAAAATCTGTAAGAGAGGTGTTGAATTATTGCCCTATTCTATGCTTTATTCTTAGGTAAACACCAAACTTTTGTTTGGAGTACTTCCATGAAGCTCATTTTATGACATCGACAGCCATTTAGATCCGAAACTGCATAGCTCTTTATGAAATTTATGTCTATCATTAAACCAATTATGTGTGAGTTCAAGCTGATTTGCATCGGTTGATTTTAGGATTAAAATTCAGAAATTATTCCTAACAGTGCGCCGAGACATCTCGAAGTAGTCAGGCAAGCACGTTTTTTACTAATCCTCTTCGATATTGCGGATTTTTCCAAACATCCCACATATCCGGGTTTTTTAAGAACTAGATGCATCACTAATACGGTTGTCGTTATACCGCAAAAATCTGGTAATATATATAACATGCCTTTTGAGATATTCAGTCAAAGCACAACTCTATGATCTTGGCAGCATTTATACGTTAGGACAAATGATTCTCTCTCTCTGTAAATCAGTGAGAGGAACACGTCCTAGACGTATGGTTTATTTGGAGCAGCATCAAGATAATCATTTTACTGGCAATGTAAGCACTAAAGAAACACCTTGACCTCTTTGACTTACCGTCGAAGAGGTTAGGCAGTTCAATAGTATGCCTCAAGAAACTCATAAATAACTAAGTAGCAACTCTCAGACGTTGCTAACAGGTCAGGGATATCCTGGACAAAAGGAGTGCTAACGTACAACTATAAAATGGATTTTGTGTTCGCTTCCTTTTTTGTCTATGGTGTTCAGCAATGAAAAATGGTCATCACCGAATTAGTTGATAAAAATGCTTGGTGAGAGTATGTGGTAGGAACTTGAAAGTAGCAGACCTATGCATAGCTATTAGTTTCGAACTTGAATCATCGTAACTCGAAGTTTCAGCTCAGGTTACCTGTTGGAAGTCGAAATTGATGATGATTTAAAATGAGTGTTCTTTTGAGGATACAACGGATATTCTAGTTTTACAACTAGCAACCAGTAGTATCTTCTATAATCGTTCGTTCCCGGCCAGAGGGAATCAGAAGTCAGACGAGAAGAGGTAGGAAATATATATTTGATACGTGACCAATATATCGAGGAACCTTTACTATAAGCTGGCTAATGAACGTAGGAGCAGTGTCCCACGCCGAGTTGAAACGTGATCTGGTGCGGATGCATGACCGAAAGCCTTCGGTTAAACAAGTCCACTTAAACAACGTGGTCAGCATCCAATGTCAAACATTTAATGAGCTATTGATTTTGGGGATTTATTTACAGCTACAGATCACTCCCCTCCTAGTGAGGTAGTGATGCCCCTAAGACGTGACCAGCCAGAAGTTTAAACCCAACGAGTTTGTCGTTGGTAAACACTCTTCTGATAGCTTGCTTCGTTAAGCAGCGTCTGGTCATCTTTCCTTAAACTAAGGGACCATCAGGTACAACATAACAATAAAGAAATGAAATACAATGAAAATTTCGGTTCCTTGGGAAACTTCTTCGTTCTTTTCCAGCCGTCCTGGAAAAGAGGAAAAATAAAACGTGTGAGTGCATGTCGAAAATACACTCGTACTTGCATAAGGACACAAGATGAGCGGAAAAAAATAAATAAACTAATACACTTGCAAACAGCGTGAAAGCGATCGGGAAAAAAATGGGTTTTTTATATAAAAAAATATAAATACGCTCAAAAAATATAAAAATGTTTTGTTTTTTTTGTTTTTTTTATATAAATAAAAAAATGAGCATATTAAAAAAAATTTTTTATAATAAACAATGAAAGGGTAATTCAAGATAATGCCTGTGTCCTACGTGCAATATTCGTTAAGATGTTCTGGAAATCTTACTCGTCTTCCAGAACGCGTTGTTTTGGGTTTATCTATCGACGTTGGCGAAGTATCAAGTTGTGTGTCGGTTGTCGTGTAGGGTACTACGAGTGTAGTAGTTGTGTCGTTTGCTTGTACCGAAGGAAAATCGACGTGGCTAGGGTTTCCTTCTAAGTACGCTGCTTTGAGTCGATCGATACTGATGATATCGTTCGTACCGTTCTTATCGACTACATAGTACTTAGGTTCGCGTTGAAGAACTTTGAAGGGTCCTTCGTATGCTGATTCGAGAGGTCGTCGATGTGAGTCTTGACGAACGAAGACATGTGTACTATGTCGCAATTCGGGTTGAACGAAAACATCAGTTGATTGAGGTCGAGTTTGAGCAGGTTTAACTGAACGCATTGCGTTTGTGGGCTTGCTCGTGTAAGAGTTTAGATCCATGTTCAATGAAGAAGCTGAAGGATCCACGAATTCTCCTGGGAGTCGGAGTGTCGTTCCGTAAACGAGTTTAGATGCCGTGTATCCAATGTCAACTTTCACTGCATTGCGGATACCTAGCAAGACGAGTGGAAGAGCGTCTGTCCACTGTGAAACATTTGTAGCTGATAGTGAGGCCTTAAGTTGTCGATGAAAACGTTCTACCAACCCGTTTGCTTGTGGGTGGTAGGCGGTCGTTTGGAAGCGCGTGATTCCTAATAGTGAGGTCAGACAACGGAAAAGTCCAGATTCGAACTGGCGTCCGCGGTCTGTAGTGATTGTGGAAGGGCAGCCGAAATTTGCTACCCATCGTTCGACGAAAGCGCGGGCCACGGTTTCAGCAGTAGTGTCCTTAATAGTTACTGCTTCTGGCCATCGAGTAAAACGGTCTACGCATGTTAAGAGATATGAGTATCCATTTGAGTCGGGTAAGGGTCCTACCAAATCTAGATGGACGTGGTCGAAACGAGCGTCAGGGGTTTTGAAAGAGCCTAAGGGACATTTGTTGTGTCTTATGACCTTAGATTTCTGACAGCTTACACAGAAGCGTGCCCACTCCCTCACGTCTTTATTCATGCCAGGCCAACAAAAGCGTTCGGCTATAAGTTTGGCTGTTGCACGAGCACCTGGGTGAGAAAGATTGTGCAACGTATTGAAGACGTTTCGTCGATAATGTTTTGGTACTATTGGACGATCCCTACCTGTAGATGTGTCACAAAGTAAGGTTTCCTTACCTGTTCCCATCTGCTTAATACGTAGTTTAAGAGTTGTCGAGGATAACTCATGCTGAAGATCAATGTCTTCTTTTTGAAGCTGAGCGAGTTTAAGAAGGTCGATTCCTTGGAAACTGTTCAAGGAACTTATTCGAGACAAGGCGTCTGCGACTACATTGTTAGCTCCAGAAATGTGTTGTATATCTGAAGTAAACTGCGAAATGTAGTCCAGTTGTCGAGACTCTCGCGGTGAGTACTTGTCTGAAGATGAACTTAAAGAGAAGGTAAGATGTTTGTGATCGGTAAAAAGCGTGAATTCTCTTCCTTCGATGGAATGTTGGAAATGCCATACAGCACAATACATAGCTAGGAGTTCCCTACCGAACGTGCTGTACCTAGATTCCGCGTCTAGCAACCGTCTGGAGAAAAATCCTAAAGGTTGCCACGAGTTGTTAACCCATTGTTGTAAGACTCCTGCGATTGATGAGTCGGATGCGTCTACGGCGATACTAATGGGCGCTTGAGTGTCCTGATGAGCAAGCAGGGTTGCCTTAGCGATGTGTTCCTTAACTGTGGAGAATGCTTTACGGGCTGTGTCGTCTAAACTAATTGATTTTGCATTTCCACGAAGTTGGTCGGTTAACGGTTTCATAAGGGATGCGCATTTGGGTATGAACCGTCTGTAGAAACTTACAAGCCCGTTAAAAGTTCGTAACTGCTTGATAGCGGTCGGTTCTGGGTAATCCAGAATGGCCGCCACTTTGCTTCTAAGGGGTCGGGTGCCTTAATGAGCACTTAATGAGCTATTGATTTTAGGGATTTATTTACAGCTACACTTTATCATCAAAGCATAAGTTATCAATCTGTTTGAGTACTCTCAATCGTTTGAACTTTGATTGTTCACATCACAGCCAATCACCTTTTAACTCTGTATCTTATTGGTGGTATAAGTGGTATACTTCATGTACATTTGAGTACTTTCGATCATCGAACTTCTATATTTTTTGTAAGTAGATGTGTTTATATGAACCATTGATTTCTTTGTACTTGATAACAGCTTGATTTTGAATTCCAAATACAGTACATTCGTTCGTGCTCATCTAATACTTCTTGATTAAATTGCGTTGTTTCTGGGATTACTAGTTTATATTACAATCCAGATACTCTTAAATATCACATTGGCGTCGCGATGGAGCCTGTGATGGAACGGTTGGACATACATTCAGATCTTAATGCCTTTCAGAATTACATGGAGAGGTTCGAAATCTGGGCTATGACCAAGGAAGATGATGAAGATTTTAATATTGTGGCCCGTTTCCTTACATTCATCGGAAAAGAAGCATACAGCCTTATAAAGACTTTGGCACTTCCAGACAAACCGATTTCACTCCCCTATGAAAATCTCAAGCAACTACTGTTGGATCATGTAAAGCATACAAATTCTGAATGCGGTAAGAGAGAAAAATCCGATAAAATGACTCGACAGAACACCAGGAATTCCACTACTTTATTAAGTCGTCGCAGTTCGATGCGTAATAAAAGTTATCCAGACAATACTTCATTGAGCTTTGAAACAGTCCATGGAGATGAGCACGAGATTAGTAAATGCTTGTTCTGTGGCAAGTTTTACCCATGTAATTCATGTATATTTCGTAATTCTAAATGCTTTAAATGTGGTATAACTGGGCATATTCAGTCAGTTTGTAATACCATGATTCATTTCGCCGAAACTAATGCTAAGATGGATGCTTCTAATGATCAGTTATCTTTATCTAGAAGTGATATAACGTCACATAACAGTCCAGAGTTGAATAAAACCCAGAATCATTGTGCGACAAAAATTTTTAGTCAGCAAACTTATCGGATTTCTCATGTCATTGTACCAGATATGGTTTGTCGTAATAATTCACATACTTCTGATGGAATTTCTTACAACTCTGAGAACAGAATCCTGAATGAGTCAAGTCATGATCAAAAACCAAATTCAGTTTTGGTAGATGCTGAATTCCCTGATGATCCATTATTCTCTAATGAAACTCTTAATCAATTTGATGAAAATATTTCAGAGAAATCGAATTCTGATATCATATCAAGTGTCAGTGGTCCTCACAATCAATTTATCTCTAATGATATTCCTAATGAATGTGAAAAATATGTTCCGAATGAGTCGAATTGTAGTCATATTTCTGATGTTATTGTATCAGATATTGGATACTCTCACGAACAATGTATGTTGAATAGAATCCCTAGTCAGGGGTATAATGAATCAGAGGGGATAGCAAAATTTACCGAAATAATCAGAGAACCAGTTTGCCCAGATGTGAAGTTTGCGCAGACAGAGAATCCAAATCAAGTCCAAGATTATCCTAATGAATATGAGGCAGATGAATGTTTTCTATTCGATTGTTTCGCAGGTAACTCAAGCCTAGTTGAACCACATGTGTTAATTACATATATCAATGCATATCCATCTGTGTATTCTAATATGAATAACAAAAAGAATATGTATCATGATTTTTATTCAAGTCAAAGTCACATGATGGAATACCTCGAATTATATATCAGTGTTTATCCCCAAATACTCACATACAGTAGTCGATGCGTGAGATTTGAGAAGATACTGCAAATTGGGAATGTCATATTGGCTAAAACATTGCGACGTAAGGACCCAACATTATTTCGTGGGGGAGGATATTGTTGGAAAGTCTATGATGCAAATTCTAAACATCAGTGGTATCACTACACAACCGACATGATGATTGTATGCAATTCCAGGAATCAGTTGAGTCTGTTCCAACTTCAGTTGTTAATTCTAATAGTAACGAGTGCATTCTAGATAATACAGAGTCTACACCCAATACACTGTCGAACAGATGTAAGATGAACTTAAGAAGAAGACGAACAATCGATTACAGACACTTACACTCCGATTCGAGCTGTGGTGGATGTGATGTTTAAATAAATCAATGACTTCTTCGTATTGATGACTGTTGTAATTTTGAATTCCAAATACAATACATTCGTTCGAGCTCATCTAATACTCCTTGATTACATTGCGTTATTCCTGGGATTACTAGTTTGTACTACAATTCAAATACTTCTGATCATCAGAGATTCACATATTTCTGATGCAATTTCTGACGACTCTGAGAATAAAATGTTGGATGAGTCAAATTATGATCAAAATCCAGATGCAGTTTTGGTAGATGCCAATATCTCTAATGATCTATTATTCTTTAATGAAATTCTCAATAAATTTGAGGAAAATATTTCAGATGCTATTCGCCGTCACAATGGATCTCTAGAGACATCCCTAATGAATGCAATAAATATGTTCCGGATTAGTCGAATCCTAGTCACATTTCTGATGTAATTGTATCAGATGTTGGACGTTCTACAAACCAATGTGTGTCGGGTAGAATCCCTAGTTAGTGTTTTGATGAATGAGAACCAGTTTGCCCAGATATGAAGTTTGCACAGGCAGAAAATTCAAAACAAGTCCAAGATTATCCTAATGAGTATGAGGCAGATGGGTGTTTTCCATTTGATTGTTTCGCATGCGAGTCAAGCCTAGATGAATCAAATGTGTTAATCACAAATATCAAGGCATATTTATCTGTGTATTCGAATGTGAATAACAAAAAGAATATTTATCACAATTTTTATGCAGGCCAAAGGTACATGATGGAATGCCTCAAATTACGTGTCATTTTTTATCCCTAAATAATCACAAATAATAGTCGAGGCGTGAGATATAAGGTAGTTCAAAGTGATCATAACGCTGCGACATAAGGACCCTACATTATTTCGTGGGGGAGGATAGTATTGGAAATTCTATGATTCAGATTCTAGATATGAGTGGCTTCACTACACAACCGACATGATGATCGTATACAATTCCAGGACCCAGGTGAGTCTATTCCAATTTCGATTGTCGATTCTAATGCTAACAAGTAAATCCTAGATAATACAGAGTCTTTATCCAATGAGCTGTCGGACAGACACAGGATGAACTTAAGAAGACGTATAATAGACTACAGACCCTTATACTACAATTTAAGCTGTGGCGGATGTGGTGTTTATATGAACCAATGATTTCTGTGTACTTGATGACTTCTTGATTTCGAATTCCAAATACAAAACATTCGTTCGTGTTCATCTAGTACTTCTTGACGAAATTGCGTCATTTCAGGGATTCTTAATTTATACTATATTTCAAATATTCCTAATGATCACAGTAGACTACATAGACATTGGCAACCTCCCTCCGAGCTGTACATTCCTACTAATATATCTCCTCATAATTCTTTGTCGTAAGCTGTTGATTTCACAATTGCCAAAAAATACAAATGGGCAGTTCTGTGATTCTCGAATGTTTCGAAACGTACGGGTTCACAGAGAACAGTTGATCCTGTCTGGATTGTCCTGAAGCCCTCAAATTCAGTTATCTTGAAGTCGGGTAGTGTTTACAGTCAAGCAAACGCAGCAACAGGGGAAATAGCTATATTATCGGAAGTATTCACACTAACCACATCCTTACCACTCACAGACAAGCTTATTTGTAGGGAACTCAACATGCCTGAAACTTCTTGATTGCTGTAAGAGTGCCAAAACGTTTTAAGTCATTTTTTGAGTTCGCAGAGCTTGGACAATGGACTCAATGGGTCGGTAGCCCTACTAGACATCAAAATATCTTGGATTTGGTCTTTAACAGCAACCTTATCCCCTAGTACTGTGTATCTTGGAAGGACATTTTCAGGTAGTGATCATAAAACTGTCACCTTCAGTCCTGATATAAGAAATATGGCATGTAAATATTCGACCATCACACTTCGTAGAGACTATGGCACGGTTGATCTTATAGATCACTGATGTAGATGATCCGTGTCGGATGACTGGGAGCCTACTTGGGTAGACGTAAATGGTGTGACAAACCAGCTGATGTCAAAGTCGCACCTCTCGGTCAGTACCCTACGTGGACTAGCCATTCGTCGTACCCGGGTAACAAATGCTCCTTTGATGACTGTACAACACAAAAGACGTTGTTACAGAAATATATTAGTAAAAGCAGGTACAAGGAACAGAGCGTGACCACTGCTGCATGGGGTGATTCATGGAGTGCAATTAACTGATGGGTGCTAGTTGTTCTTGGCATTGGCGAAGATCTGCAAGCCGTTCGAGACGCAGCGACATGACTGTCGGATGATTCGGCTAGAACTCAATGACATTCCACTGGTCCTCCAGTTAAAAGCCTTTCAAAACTGCCTAAGCAGCATTGACAATCATCTTCTCATGTATATAGACGATATATGCAGAATCATAAACTTTGGAAGACCATACTTACACGCCGATGATATCAAAATAGTATGCAGCCTTAAACCTAAAGCTTTAAGTGAAAGTATATCTCAATCCCAAAGGGATCCTGATAACCTATCTATCTGAAGTGAGAAATGACATTTACCATTTAACTGCAACAAAGGTGGAATCATCCGCTTTTGGAAACATTACTGTGAACTGCTGCGTTACTTAAATAAATGCATAATTGGGACGCACAACCCAGTAGTCTAGATATTAATTACACAGGAAGCCGAAAGTCCGAAGGACATAACCCCTCTACTACTTCTAAGTCTAGACGGCTGATGGGCTTTATAATAAAGAATTCCTTGACATTGGAGACCAAGCTTACCCTTTAAAAACATGTATACGACCCTCCATTGAATACTGCTGATTTATCTTTTCAAACATCGATACCAAATACAAGATATGTGTAGATGCCCAAAAAAGTTTCACACCCCGACTGTTAGGATATGACTCCACTCGTAACTGCAGAGCTAGATGCAAGCATCTTTCCTCAGAACCTTTATAGTGCTGGTGGGGGCCAATAGCGAGTGATCACTGTGATGAAGTGAGGGACATCACTCAGAATGCCATTCTACACGATGTACCTCAGGGAAAGACTACACTTGAAAATAGGTCTTGGGCTAAGTAGGACACAGGACGCTTTCTACAGACTAAAAGGGGAGCCTGGTGCAAGTGATAAGTCTCTCTCAAAGGCTTTGATAGTAGCTCTTACTTGGCATCAAGAGACAGATGCAGCACCGGAGTTCAAAGGGACAGGAGATGCTTTCAGGACAAGCTAGCAACCGAAATTCAAGTCAACCCTTAATATCTCTGCAGTTTCATGACTAAGAGAAAACGTACAAACTATTGGATTTATTCTTTTAAAGGGCGAAAGGGGGAAGATCCAACTTACTTAGAGGTGACAGCGATCTTTGATGCAAAACCCAACGGCTGGTTACATCAATAACCTACAAACGCGAAACACTCCTCAATTCTAGTATCATTTGATGGTCTGGGAAATATCCAACTAACTTCCCGGTCTAGTTCTAAGAAAACTGAAGTTCTTGCGCTCAGAAAAATCACCAGGGTGTGGCAACGTTGATACTGTAATTCTGAAACAGTACATGGGTCCCATCAACATAGTGGTATGTGACCTGTTCAGCCACTCACTAGAGTCAGAGCGACAGCCAAAATATAGGAATGGGCCGGTCGCATTACTTCCAATAATGTCTAAGGTAATGCATTAACTGGCAAGTGACCAAATTGGGGAGCGTTTGTCAAAAAACAACATCATCTATGAAGTTCAACGCAGGTTTATTAGTGGCAGGTACTGCGCATCCAATCTCCTCATAGTAAGAGAGGGCCGGATGAGCTTCTGGAACCGGAATATGCAGGTTCATGTGATTATACTCGACTTCGCGAAAACCTTCAACACAGTACCACATGTACTTCTCGTAGTGAAGGTTACAAAGGTGAATTTCAATCTTCCACTAATATTTTTTCCCCAAACTACATGGTGAACATGATGTTTCTTGCCAGGGTAAATAGAGTACATGCGAGATCTCGAGTCTCAGCACCATGAGTTTCAGGTGGACTTTCTTAGATCAACTCCTGCTCCTGATCATTATTAGCGACCTTTTAAATAAAATTGACTCACAGGCACTAGTCTGTGCAGAGAATGCAAAGATCTGGAGGTCCATGCAAAACGAAACGGATGAATATGAGCCTCTTAAGAACCTAAAGACAATAGAGAAATGAGTTCACTCGACCTTATTTTACCCAAACGACTGACGTCCTTCATGGAAACCTGCCGTTGATTGGCTCTTCAGAGCGTGATCTCGGGCATGTAATCACTAAGTGCTTAGACACCAGTTCAAACTATATAGAGGATTCAGTCAAGACGAACGCAAAGCTCCACTTTTTACAAAGACAGCTTGACGAAATCATCCCAGAATTAACCATAACTCTCCTTCAAACGTACGCACGGCTCTTCCTGGATGTTAGCCACGTCGTTACATTCTCTGTCATCAAGAGACACGTAAATCCCTGGAAAAGGTGCAGAGACGGGCAATCAAGTGGGTAACAGGGCTCATGAATAAATCTCTCGGAAAAAGACACTAGCGTCTAGGATTATTCTTGCTGACCTAAAGGAGGGTAAGAGGTGATCTGATAATGGCATACAACACATTAAGTACTCCAAACCACCCCAAAGCGAGGATATTACCGGAGCATCATCACCATGCTCCTTGAGGCGACCTTCTAAAGACTGCACATCATAGAGCGGACGCACAGGCACGCTTTCACGTCTCCTCATTAGGGGTTGTCCCGATTCGGGTTGCACTCCCAGCCAAAGTAACCACAGCATCCTTAGAGGGTAGCTATAAGATGAGACCCGACCCCCGTATACTATCTCATGGATTACCGTCTCATTATTATACCAGCTGTGTCTAACGCATGACTCATACGTTACCACGGTTATCACTACTGCATATCAATGACTACTCCCTCCCTCATTATAATATTCACTCTCCTCTTATTCCTTAAATCCTGTCTTCTTAGAAATTAGCATTTAAACAGATTAATTATTCATGTTTGGAACAATCACCTCAAAGCATTTATTTCTCTGCATGTCGTTTCTCCAATTTCTGCCAACCAACCTCCTGTTTGGTAATATTTCAGCTTCTGGTATCCAGAAATCTTATTTCCTTGAGACAAACGCACTCACTTGACTCACAAGATATACAAATTCACAAACTGACAAGAATCCGTATTCGAGTGACTAGACTTCCACACATTATATATTACCGTACACCTGAAACCTTATCGAAATAATAAGAAGTAAGAGCTAATAAATCCATCATTTTATACCAGCTTGTTATGAAGGATTGAATGTTGGAACATCGAGAAACAGTCGCGTATTTCAAAGTAAGCGCTGCCGTGGTATGTTATTGGTTATGGGTCCCTGGAACAAAGAAGACGGTTAAACAAACTAAAATGTTTGTATGTCTCCACACCAACAAAGTTGGTTGGTTGGATCAAAGTTCGTGAAATGAGTTGACATGACGGTAGTCCTAAAAATGTCAGCACGAAAACATTTGTTTGTTAATCGAACGCCTGGGTTCATATGTGTTCAAATATGGTGCTTCTGTCGGCAGGGAAATATAAAAGTCATATTTTTAAGGTCGTATTTAGGGTCACACTTTTAAGTGCATCCATACTGCGTACACTGTTTTTTTTTACAATAAAGGTCCTATCTGTGTATGGTCGTCCGACTATAGGCCGCAATTATGGGCTTGATTTCTTCTCGGAGTCAGCAAGTGGTTCAAGAAAAGGAGATTCTAAGAGAATGTCCAATTCAGAAAGGTGGTGGATGCCCAGTGGATCATGGGTACAAAGACCTCAGTCCAGAAAATCTTGTGAGTTTCATATTCTGTATGTCTTTAATATTTGGTGGATCTAATTTTATACCGAGTGTCTACAAAAGACAAGGTCTCATTTATTGAAATAAATTTCGCTGGAGTTCTGCTCGTAAGGTCGGCCTTTTTGCAAGCAAAGTTATATATGTTGCTCACTGTCCACTATATCTTCTGGGGATAAGTTTGTTTAAAATTGCGTTGAATCACTTGGTTATCTGATAGAACATTATTATCGTCAATCTTCATAGTTCCGTCACTATTAGTCCACAAAATGTTAAACCAAATCATGGTGTTAGTTTCAAGTTTGGCTCCCAGAGGGTAAGATCCATGAAAAGCAACAACTTAGTGTTCAATTTCTGTAGTAATCTTTGCCCATTACGAGTACATTTGCTCTTATTTTGTATGGCATTATGCTTAACTTATTTATTTTTATATCTTGTTATACACTTAGCCTATTTTGCTGCAGTAGACAGAAAGGTCGCACTGATGGAAGTTTTTCCAGTATCTAACGTTGACGAGTGGGACTTACATGACAATGTTTTACACAGGAACTGTAAGATATTTCGAGTAAAGTAGTCAGTCAGCTGCAACGTAGCACCAGACACATATACATCGGTCCAAGTTGCCACACCTCATTAGCACAACAAGATGAACACCAAATTCATCGAAGTAGTTGCTTCAATGGTAGTAATATATAAAAGAAAGATTGTGTATACGGATATAATACAGGAAGAGCGAATTAGTTCGTAGAAAAAAGGTATAAAGTAATTTTAATCTCACGGTTTAGGGGAAGACAGGGAGTGTATACACTTACGCCATTGTGATCGATCCTAAGCCATGTCACTCAGTCTCCAATCATTGGTTACGATAGTCACGCGGACCCCAACCAAATAGTCTGCATCTGCCAACATGGCTCAGACTAGAAGTTAGTGACTTCAAGCACTGATAACACGTTTTGGTTTGGCCGCCCCTAACTCTCTTCCGACCACCCCCTATACTAGTCAGCATTGTGAGTCGTGGTAATCGATGTCCAGGCATGTGTAACATGTGGCCCAACCATCTTAGTCGATGAAGTTTCACAGCCTCATCAACTGATTTACCATCATTCCTTAGTACCATGTGTTTAACCTCACTATTACTTAACCGGTGATCTCAAAAGATACTGGCAATATTTCTAAGATATCTGTAATCAAATACTAGTGGTTTACTAGTATCTTCTAATGGCCACGTTTCGCAGCCGTAAAGTAGAACAGAGCGAACTGTCACATAGTATACTCGTCCCTCAATTGATAGACGGATATCTCGCCTTCACCATAGGTTACGTAAGTCGGCAAAAGTCAAACGAGCTTTTTGGATCCGTGCAGAGATTTCATCAGACACCACTCCATTAGGGCTGAACAGACTTCCAAGATAAATGAAGTTGTCGACACGTTCGACTATTTGCATTTAGAGGGGGAGAAACGCATCCCAAACATCTCGGCATTGTTGCTAAGTGCTACCAAAAGACTGCATTTTGTCAGCGTCTTCACCAAACAGGACTATGGTATCTGTGTATTTTAAGTCAATAGGTGGACTTAATAGGAGGAGATTAATTCCTGAAAATTCAGGCGACCAGAACGTTATTTCCAGCAGTAGGTCTATGATGAAGTTAAACAGAAATGGGGATGGTGCACAGCCTTGCCGGTTGCAAAATCAGATGACAGTTCACCATGAGCTCTGATTCGACTAGTAGTGTTTGAGTGAAGTACCTTTACAAGGTTTATGTACTTCTGAGGTACACCTTTCAATGACAGACACTGTCGCAAAACCTCTCGGTCCACAGAGTCAAATGCTGCTTTTAAGTCGAGAAAGACCAACATTTTCGGACGCCGACAAGCATGTATGTGTTCTAAAATCTGACGAATGGTGAATATGTGGTCGACGCAGCCACGACCATGTCTGAAGCCAATCTGATTTTCTTTTATTTACAGTTCACGAGTCTTTGTTAGGTGTCCGATAATTATTGAGGCTAGTATTTTAAATGTCATATTAGTCAAACTAATCCCTCTATGGTTATCACAGGATGATTTTGATCCCTTCTTATATATTGGGACAACCAGTGATTGAGACCAGTCAGATGAGATTACATCCAGTTCCCAGATTTTAGCCAAAATATTAGTCAACCTAATCGCTAAAATTGGACCACCATTGTTAAAGACCTCTGGAGCCAATCCATCTGGACCGGCTGCTCTTCATCGTTTTAGATTAGTTATGACTTTTTGAACTTCAATTGGAGTCGGGGGACCTACTTCAATGTTCTATTCAGGTTTTCTGGGAATAGTGGGTAGTTGTACAGTAGCTGAAGGCCAGCTGAACTGCTCTTTAAAGTGTCTTGTCCATCGTTTTAAACATCTGGGCTAAGAGCAGATAGGAGTGTCGTCTTTTTCCGAGATCGTCTCACTTACATTTGACTTCTTAATTTCGGTTTCTTTTATTAGTCTGAGGAGTTTCCTGGTGTTGCCTACAGCCGCTGCCTTTTCCATCTCTTTTGCTTTCGTTGCCCACTACTGCTCACGATTGTTCCTTAGACTTTTGGTTGACCTAGATCTTCAGAGCCTGATAGGATGAGTTTACGAGAATCCATCAGTGAAATAGACGTAGAAGAAATCTATTGGTTTTTCGGAACCCTATGGTTTAAATTACTAATAGATGTTACTGCTGTTTCCACAGCAATTCGTATATTTTTCCAAGCAGCATCTGGGTCAGTCTCGTTTACAGAACTGCCTAGATGTGAACTCAGTTTTTCCTGGAACTCATTTTTGGCTTTTTTGTCCTCCAGTTCAATCCTAATGAGTTTTCTTATTGTAGTTTTTCTGCGTCCTGTGAGGCGCAAACAAATGCGTGCTCGTATTAAAGCGTGATCAGAGTCTAAACATGTATTCCAGTACGGGCGACAATCTTCTATTTGAGCCTCTCCAATGATGACTGATGACAATATGGTCTATTTGAGTCTGTCGTTGGTTTGGTGCAGGTAGTTGCCATGTTAGACGATGTCTCTCCTTATGCTTAAAATTAGTTCTTGCTAAAAAATAAACGATTGTCTGAGTATAGTTGCAACAGACGATCACCATTATCTGTTCGCTGAGCCGGAATACTAAAATACCCACCTAAATGTTTTCCTGTTTGATTTAAGCTGCCTAATTGGGCATTAAAGTCACCTGCTACGAGCACTATGTCTGAGCGTTTAGCTTTTTGAAGGAGTTTGGAAAGCTTTCTGTAAAATTCATCTTTCACTTCATCATGGCTGCAGTCAGTGGCAGCGTAGGCAGAAACGACGAAATGGTAAAGACGTGTGTCCTTATCCTTCCGAGTTCTTATGGAGCCATTTAGCCGGACAGCATACAGGCGACTGTTAACGGGGATCCATTCTAATAGTGTTTGTTCTGCCCTTGTACTTAGTGCTATGCCTACACCTGCAAGTCCATGAGAACTAGTCAGAGGGTCGCCAGTTACACGAATAGTGTATTTCGTTGGCTGTCCATTTTGGCGAGGTGGGGTCAAGTGAATGACCACACTAGGATCCTGTATGCGTGTTTCGGAGACACAGCATACATCAATCGTATGAGATTCTAGAGTCTTAGCCAAGGAGGCCTGTTGGCCGATTTGACATCGGGTACGTACGTTGAAGGCTCCAATGTGTAGTTTGGAGAGAGGTTTCAGTAGACCTGGGACAGTGTTTTGCGCACTAGAGTTGTTGGCCATGGTGACAATTGAAGAGGGAGTCAAAATAGGAAGTTTAGAGTTGAAACTCGAGGTAGGAGGAATAATAGGAATTGAAGGAGATTGATTATGAATACAGTGATCTTGAGTGCTGTTATAGGTATGAGCGTAGTGATCACTTCCCGGTTGCACACGCCGTGAAAGGGTTTTTCTAGAGGTACCTGTAAAAGAAATTGGGTTAGGGGTGGTCTTGGTAGCCTGAGGGCGTGACCACAGTGCCCAAGGGACAACTGCTTGAGACCGACCACGTACGACCTTTTTGTTAGTAATTTTCGTGTTAGCTCCGTAATTGTTGGGACCTTACCGCTGGAGACGGAAATCCATGGGATAAGGCGAGGTGTGCATTTTTAGGATCGACCTTTTCTAACCCCATCCCTCCTTGTGGGAAGGCAGCATCGCTGTTATGCTGGTTGTCTGAAGGAAACACCTTACTGCTGTCACACCTCTGTACAGTCAGCAGTACGACTTCGCCTTCAGACCTTGGGTTTGCTGCTTTTAGTCTTACCGCTCTTCAAACGACCTGCCTGGCATGGTAGGACCTTGAGGAACGATTGTTCCAGCCAGTATAGCTCTATTGGTTCATCACGATAGGCAAGCCCGACCACTACGTCAAGGTAGCAGCAACGATCCGGCGAGTGAAGTCGACTATACATCCTCTAATAAAGAGGTTAACTGTGTGACTTGTTGACTTCTCACATGTTCGTACTTATAGCATTAAACCATACGCTTCACTGGTAAAATACTATTTCTACTTAATTTTCTATCTCCTCTTTCATTGCTAGACTGTTTGCGGATGTTTTAAGTTGCTTCAAAGTTTAAGTACATATTGTATGCTCTCTTATTGTCCTCATATGACTACACATGTATAGCCACTGCCAGGAAAGTCGTATCTCCTTCTCACTGCTGGGATCTTGTTTACAAAATCAAGAGGACGAGAAGTAAACGCTCGGCTCTGAAACTTGGTTGATGGGTAGGGAAGATCCACCTACAGGAGTTGGAAAACCCTGATTTCGAACCAGCGATGTAGATCCTAGGGGAACAAATAGCGTACGAACCTATTGCTGACCACAGTTTACTATGGGACTGCATTTCCTAACGTTGCTTCACGACATTTGTTCCCTCAGGATCCTAGAGCCCATGTACATCATTATTTTAGAATCAGGGTTTTCAACTTCTCCATATAAATCCCTTGATTTTAATCTGGATGAGATATAAAGTGAAGTTTGTTTTTTTCAATTGGTGAACCAGTATTTTCTTGAACCACCTTTCGGTGATCAATAATTAGTCAATTCTGATGATCATCGTAAACCTTAATTAGAGTGGTTTTTAGTAGTTCACTTATATGTACTGAAACCCCACATCTCTTCCCCTATAAATATATATTCTTAACTTCACGTTGTTTTGTAGAAACAATATTAGGTCTTGTGCTGTAACTAAATGCAATGTTATTTAAGAACTGATTTATACTAATAATTAATTTAACCTAATTTCCCCTCACACTGTGCTGATATAATGTGTGGCAGTTCGGACTGATAGAAATTCGTTCCAGGTCGTAGACTGACCATAACTAATGAATTTGTTATCTGAACTAACTCACAAGTTAGCTAAGTAGTTGTTTTCAATTTTGATTACCTCAGGTGGGGATATAAAACACACAACAAGCAATGCTCTCCACATTGTTGAACTCAAATGTTGATTGTATTGTATCGCCTAATTAGTTCATAAACTAGCCTACCCATCAAACACTTGAGGAAGCTATTATATAAGACAACAATGAAGTTGATTAAGTCACCAATACTAGACGTTTCTTAAGTTGGTGTGTAAAACACTCAAACTAAAGGAGCTCATTGATCATTTATAGTAATCATAAAAAAACTTGATTTTATAAATGAACTTATGTTTTACGGTAAGCAACAGTCACACAGATTTTTTAATATGAGTTGTGTGTTATAAATTTGAGTATTCGTTAGCAAACTGCTTCTGTATGCTATAGGTTAAGATAATCATAGTTAAAAACCTATCTTTAGAACCTCTACTTTTAAGACAACAGATCCACTTGTTAGATAATCTTCATTACTGATCATTATCAAGGGGTTTAAATATTTCATTATTTTTTATAAACACATTGGTTGTATTTCAGATGCCACCCCCTAACCAACTCCCAAGTCCTGGACAACCTTTCCCACTGTCTACTGAACGCGAATTGTCTTCTATTCCAAAAGCAGATAGTTCTAATGGTGAAAAATGGATATATCCTTCACCTCAAATGTTTTGGAACGCTATGCTTCGTAAAGGTTGGCGTTGGCGAGATGATGATATCAAGCCTGAAGATATGAACAACATCATACACATACATAATGTCAATAATGAATTAGCTTGGCGTGAGGTTTTAAAATGGGAAGCTCTACATGCTAAGTAAGTGTGAATCCTCTTGAAATAAAAACTAGGTTCATTTTCCTACAAGTAGTGATGGAAGTCAGTAAATAAAGCTTTTTATAATAACTGAACTATATTTCTTACATTTAGTTATTTAACATTATCTACAATATTATTGCACTTTCTTTGCTTTTCATCACATCGATTTCCAACTGAAGAGAGATGTAACAATATAGGTGGATACGTATTTTTTCTAGGCCCTACTAACTTCCGGTAATTAATTTTGAATGCGAGCTTCTGTTATTCTATAAACACGTTTTGAACTATTTACGACGTGCTCTTTATAATTTATAAAAGTCAGCATTTAGAATCCATGTGAACGTATGTGTACTGTAAATGAATAACACAAATAATAACATCATCCATTTGGTGCAATTATTCCACATACGAAGTTGTGAATTATGTCTATTGGATAATGGTTATTGATTCTACCGGGTTGTCTATATTTTTGTAGATAAATCGTTGTTTGAATTCATAATAGCCCATGTGATAAAGTTTTTATTTTTAAGTTGGTGTAGACTTTGTGGTTTTTTTTAACCACTTCTTAACAACTAAACCTGGTCATAAAAAATAATCTAGATGTATTTTGCAAATTCACTTATTTGTTGACGGAAGGATTATCTATTGCTGTCGCTTAAAAATGTATTGACTTTTCTCCTAATCTACATTGTCAACAATGAGGGCGTAATGAACTGAAGTAACACAACTTAGTTTAACTTTATGGAAGACTGTTGGCAGATTTATCATGTAGTATGAACATTACAGTTAAGATGATTCCTAATTACACACTAAATTTTTCTAAATGACAAGTTTTTGTTTAATGAAACTTATTCACTTTTTTGCACATACTAATTTATGTACTAATCAACAAACTTCACACTGATTACTGAGTATAATAATCAGTCAGTCAGTCACAAATTAAGACTTCGTACCTATGTACGTACGTACATCAGTTCGAGTTGTCATACCACATTAGCACAGAGATGCAGTTGTCGATTCAAATCCCATAGTGGTAGAGGTAGTAAAATTATCAGTAGTAATCGGAAAGACTAGGGTTTGATGTTATTCAAGGAGTATAATCCAGTGAAATAAATTTGGAAAGAGAAAAAAATAGAGAAATGAAGAATTCAGAAGATTAGAGTTTGGCAGAATAAAAAGAGTGAACGGAACTTCGCCATTGCAAACGATTTTGAGCTATGTCATTCAAGGTCTCTAACCATCGGTTGCTATCATCTTACGGATCCCAACCAGGTAGTCTACACCTACCAACATAGCTCAGTCCACTTGTCAGTGATTTCATGGATTTGTGCCACGTTTTGGTCTGGCCGCCCCTAGCTTTCTCCCAACCTACTCCTACACCATAAAACATTACACATCGGGGCAGTCGGTGGTTGGGCATACGTAACACATGTTCCAGCCATCTCAACTGATGAAGTTTCACTACTTCATCAATCGGTTTGTCATCCTTACCTAGTGCCTGTTTCCTAACAACTGCATAACTTGCTCGGTGGTCCCAGGATATGCGAGCAATGCTTCGAAGATACCTATGATCGAACACTAGTAGCGTACGAATATCCTCTACTATTATCGGCCATGTTTCACTGCCATAAAGTAGGACGGAACGAACTGCTGCGCAGTAAACCCGTCCTTTGGTTGCTAGACGGATATCTCGTCTATGCCATAAGTGACGCAAGTTGGCGGAAGCTAGACGTGCCTTCTGTATCCGTGCTGAGAATTCGTCACACACCAGACCACAAAGGCTGATGAGACTTCAAAGATAAGTGAAGCAGTCAACACGCTCAACTACTTCACCCCCTATCATTAGTTCAAGTGTCGACGCAACCTAATCCTCAAGTATCATTTTGCACTTCGAGGGGGAGAATCGCAACCCGAACATGCCTGCATTGTTGCTTATAGTGGTCAGAAGACTCTGCATTTTGTCAGCGTCTTCACTAAATAGAACTATGTCATCGGCGTATTCTAAGTCAACAAGTGAGTCTCCTGGTAAAAGTCCAACTTCTGGAGATTTAGATGATGAAAGTGTTATCTCTAAAAGCATATTAACGACGAAGTTAAACAAGAATGGAGAGAGTGGACAGCCTTAACGAACACCACTTGAAGTAATCAATTCTGATGACAGTTTGTCATAAGCCCTAATTCGACCAGTTGTGTTCGAGTAGAGAGCCTTCAAAAGGTTAATGTACTTCTTTGGTACTCCTTTCAGTGACAAACACTGCCACAGAACCTCACGATCAACCGAGTCAAATGTCGCCTCAAGGTCGAGAAATACTACTATTGTGGGATGTCTGAATTTGTGTCTGTGTTCTAGAACCTGACGCATAGTGAATATCTGGTCTATACAACCACGCCCAGATCGAAAAACAACCTGGTTTTCTCTAGTCTGCTCTTCACGAGCTTTGGTTAATCGTCGAAGTATTATTTAAGCTAATATTTTAGACACTATATTAGTCAAACTAATCCCTCTATGGTTATCACAGGATGATTTTGATTCCTTCTTATATATTGGGAAAACCAATGATTAAGACCAGTCAGATGGGATTACGTTCAGTTCCCAGATTCTACCTAAGACCTCAGTCAATCTCACTGCTAATACTGGACCGCCATTCTTAAAAATCTCAAGGGTAGACCTGTCAGGGCCTGCTGCTCTCCCTCACTTCATATTTCCTATAACTCTTTCAACTTCGTAAAGAGTTGGAAGACTTACGTCAACTTGCCAGTATTTCTCCCTAACTTTATGGTTTACCGTCCTAGCAGATATCACTGCTGTTTTCACAGCTTTTCGGATACCATTCCAAGCTGTCTCGGGGTGGGGGTCACTTACATGGCTGCCTAACTGTTTTTCTAGTTGTTCCTGAAATCTATTCGTAGCTTGCCTGTCATTAAGTAGAACCCTAAAGGGTTTCCTTGCAGCGTCTTTCCTACGTCCAGTAGGACACAGACAGATACATGCTCGCACTAGAGCATGATCTGAATCTAAGTATGTGCTCCAGAATGAGCGACAGTCCTCTATCGAACCCGAGTATAATATGGTAATTGTCCATTCTTAATTGCTTACTGAATTTTATAACAATCAATCATATCGGTCCTCACAACTCAGAAGTTAAGAGTTATTATGGGAATCAAATAATTCAATAAGTTTGCTAATGATTCTGAATTTAAGAATTTAGGAATTACTTCAATAGAATACTGTAATTAATACTGGTTTGAAAGTGTTGTAAGCCTGTCACTCAGTCGAGAACAGCGTAGAACCTGTCATGTGTACATCTGTTACTACACCATATCAATGCAACGAGAGGAAGTTGTGAAAACGGATGCTAGAATAGTGAAAGTGATAACAGTGTCAATAGTAAACAATATAACTTGAGAATAATGAATAAATCCACCGAATCAGAGGGTGTAAAATAACCTTCAGTTCAGGATCTAGGGGAAAATAAAGTAAACGTGTCTTATTTATTATTTGGGCACAGATGTGAAAACAGGATTCACATTTCGTCCTATTTGAGACTCGGTGTTTGAAGCAATAGGTACTAGCTTTAAATATGTGTGAACACAAATACTCGGATACAGACACATCCAGCTGACGAGTCCCAGATAACATGAAACTCACTTCCTGGATTTCATTGCTAGCCAAAACCCAGCTTTGTTAATATTTTATATTCCCTTTTGGTTTACTTTGTTCCAGTGAATGTATGACACCGAAATTGCGTCGTTTTGCTGGGGATGCAAAAAACTATTCTCCAAGAGCACGTATCCGTCGGGCCATGGGGTATGTACTATTTTTATGAACAACTTTAAATGATTTTCATAAGCAATATTTACTGCTCAAGATATGTCTACATGAAGTACGCCGTATACATCTGGTAATTGGACGAAAGATAAAAATTAGTAAATTTTTTTTGAATATTCAGACATTCAGAGATAGTTTTGCCTAAAAGCTAATAAATCCAAAACGCAATTGATAATTGGTTTTCGAATGAAGTCATGTTTTGGCTAGGATCGTCGGCTTAAAAGTGAAGGAGTTCGACGTCGCACCACTAAGTCCCATATTCCTATCCGTTTCTATCTACTTTGGTTTAGGCGACTGGGTAGTATCGTTACCCCTCACACTTATAAGTATGGGCTAAGACCAAGCACACAGATCAGTACCATATTGAAAAAGTCCTTTTCGGCTACAAGTTTTATGATAAAGGTTTTTGATGATGAGTTACTTTTGGGCCGGTAAAATGGGGACAGTAAAATACTGATTAACAGATGTGACCAACTGATAACTCCTTGCCCCCAAATGCCCTGGTACGGCCGAGAGTGGGGAGAGTCCGCTCTCCCTCTCGAAATGCTCTCACATGGCCACGCGAATATATAGCCTCTGCCAGGGAAGTCCTACTCACTGCCTTCTCGTGACACTACTGTTGTTTACAAAATTGAGAGGACGAAAAGCGAATGTCCGGCGCTTTAACAGGGTTAATGGACACGGAAAGTCCACCTAGGGGAGTTGGAAAACCCTGATTCCAAACCAATGGTACACATGGGTTCCAGTATCCTGATGGAACGAATGGCGTATGAACCAACTGTCGGTCACCGGCTACTATGGGACTGCATCTCCTCACGATGCTCCACTGCCTTGTGGATCAGACCTTTAGGTCAAAGGCTCGGGGTGTGGCCCCCTAAGAAAACCACCTGCTTCAATCTGGGCAGTATCTCAGCCCTCACACAAATCAAATGAGATTTGTGAGGCGCATATTTATCTGGTGCTTTTTGTACCAATATTTATGTGTTTAAATAAAATAATAAATAAAATAATACTGATAACTCCTTACGATGCTCAAATTATCAATGTATGATTTCCGCAAACGATAAACTGTTTATCAAAAGACAACACAAACTCCATGAGACCAAGTTTTTAATATAACCATCGAATAGCATGTTGATGCACAAAGTATTCTAAAGCGAAAGTGAACATAAC
The DNA here is from genome assembly GCF_000237925.1 of Schistosoma mansoni. Lineage (NCBI taxonomy): Eukaryota > Metazoa > Platyhelminthes > Trematoda > Strigeidida > Schistosomatidae > Schistosoma > Schistosoma mansoni. Next base: position 6,308,509 of record NC_031502.1, on the reverse strand, counting down.
AAAAGAGTCATTTGACATATAGGCTATTCAAAGATACTAGCTTCATAGGGTTATTCTCATGCTAATGAAAGTAAAACTAGAATTTTAGGTTTTATTCTTGGTTTTCATGTCAAAAATTTGGATAAATTCGTTAGTTAGCTTTGTTCGAATAGCTATTATTTTCTAGATGTTATTATCGGCGGTAATTTTGTTGTGTATCTTTGAATAAAGGAGTTTATCGTTGTCGTTTAACGTCAATGCAATTACATAAAACAGTATCACTGTTTTTAGCCAGTCGAGTTGGCTTAGTGGTTAGTACCTCCGACTCTGTACCAGGTCCGAACCCTACTCCACGTACTCCGGTTGAGTAAACTGGGTGAGTGAGCCGATTAAATTAAATAATCTTAACTGAATAATACTTTTATATTCTGGGTTCGACTTCTGTTTTTATTATACGACGTTATGATTGTTCTCAAGTACCTGATCATGTTATGCAAAAGAGCTGATTTATGGTATCATGTAAACTCTTATAAGAGTTTGAATTTCTTATAATGTGGCAGTCAATCACTACACAAGTCAATGTCATCTCTGATTTTTTGAGATTGTTTTCAATTTACACTTGGTTCATTTTTTTATTACATGTCAGTTGTTTAGTGAATGGACAGAAATATTATAAATGTCAGTTGACAGAATTGGAAAGATTTTTTGTATGATATGCGTACACTGAATTACTAAGGTCACAATCAGCATTTCTTTTTTACTGTAAATCCAACTCAATGAAGATAATTGTACCAATGCATTAAAAGTAGTTTGGATTACTCAAGCAAATTGAAACAATTAATGGAGCTTGTTGTTTGTGACCTTTAGCTTAGATCTTTTTTTTGCTTAAAACCGTCCTGATAGTTATATGTAAGGAAAGCTAACACATTAACAAGTTTCTCATCTACTTTTTCAGTTATGAGTTGCCTTTCGATCGTCATGACTGGGTGATCGATCGATGTGGTAAAGAAGTACGTTATGTAATTGATTATTATGATGGAGGTTCTGTGAATGAAGCATATCAGTTCGCTATTCTGGATGTACGGCCTGCATTAGATTCGTTCGGTGCATTTTGGGATCGTGTTCTAGTTGCGTGGATGCGTTTCAGGATTCCTGATCCGCCAAAGAAACTCCATTCAAATGATCCAACATTTCCGAAAAAGAATGAAGTGCCTTGAGTGTTACACTCTTATTCAACCCACTTAGCTCGATACTATGTATTTGTATATCCTACAGAAATACCTAGTTTAGTTATCATTCGAACTAACTCGAAAGTACCCTTACTGTAAGTGCACAAAAGATAACTGTGAATACGAAATTCGCTTGTACATCACTTGTTGAAATACAAAGTTCTGATTATCACATTCTTTGTCGATTTTTTTGAAATCCTTTAGGCACACATTCCCTGAAACCTAAACAATGTTTGTAATTGAAGTACAAATTCTGAACAATTATGCGAATTTAAGAGTAATACAGTCTGCCTTGTTACAGTCAAACAGCTCACATCTCTAGTGGTAGATCTCAATTCCTGTTCACTGGTTTGTTAAGAAATACTGCTTCAGACATAAAGTAATAAAAAAGTCATAAATATTAACCACCAACCTTGAGAGTTATTTGGTTGTGAGCGCACAGTAACCTACGTACCTGTCACACTGAAACCAAGTTTTGCTCTAATTACATCAATTGATGGGACTTTACTACCTTGATAATTCACTAATTCTCTCCATGGAGCACTGCCGTGGTGGTTACAACAATTGACTATAAACCATTGGGTCACGGTTTCAAACTTCATTTAACCTATTTCCGTTTGTTTAACCGACTAGTATCACCAGTCTTCAAACCGAGTGAAACAAAATTTAATACATCAAAGTTTTCCGTTACTGAACTAACTGTAGACCTTTACTGTCATTCAAATCAGTAAAAATTCTATATCCTTATGGAATATTTACTGTTTAAGTTTGTTTTTAATCTTTTCACTACCTTATTTTTAAACAGGACTCAGTTCGCATATATTCTCAGGAATGGTTATCTTGTCTGACAGTCAGTGTCTCTACACCTAGTATTCAGGCAACATTTCGTTATTGTCACTTTGTCACGATACAATATGAACGGTATGTCAGCTCTCGTAAATTAATCGGGTCAGTGGCTCAAAACACCGTTATGGCAGCAACATTACCATAGTCCTGTCTTTTACATCTATGGTATGACGTGGTTGGAAGATGAGAACGTTTCCTACCTGCATCTTTACTTATTTTCTGCCGGAATTGTCAATATATCTCAGTGTTCTTCTTTTTTGTTGTGTGGTCATTTTACAGTTTAGTCGCTTCCAACCAAATACATAACAGGTTCAGATAGCGGCCGGATATATATATATATATATATATATATATATATATACCAAATATGATAAGGATAGCTTATTCATGATTGAAAACTGATGGGAGAACTCTGTTCTGTATGTTGTCAACAAGCTCTACTAAACATCAAGAAGAAAATTGGAAGCCATATTCAGATTTTCGTCTTATTTCTTCCATTTATACATCATAATATCGAGTTACTGAGCTTAACAACTTTACTGTGTTACTGTAATGCGACAACGAGATCAAGAGTTAGGACTTTTGGGTCACCTTATTAACCTATCGAAAGGTTTATTACCTACCCCTATTTCGCAGACATTTTTCACATCATTCTTGAATGTAATCACACCCAAGGTGGATGGGTTTTGATCCAATGACTAACCTTTAAATTGTGAATTGAATGGCCTGTTTTTAAAATATTCCTTATAAAGTCTTTTTATGTTAGTTTATGTCAAACATATTGTCTTTTGCAAAGCATGGAAGTGTTTCTAATGGTGAATTTGTATTTAATCCTATTACAAAGAACCTAAATATGTTTATATTATTGTAAGCGATTGCGGTTTCTGTTACCAGTCTGCAGAAAATCTTTACATCACTCTTCAAATGGTCACATCAGAGTGAATATTGTTGTTAAAAAATAAAATTGATCGGAATCACACCTAGTTAGGATATTGATATATTTTCATATCGGTCAAATTTTAATGCAATCAATTTGCACTTTTATGGAGTCGGTAGTCAGATTTTTTTATCTTTTAAGAAATGGCTTTCGAGTTTTTTATTTAGTGTTTGAATTTTATTGTAAAAATACTAGTGAAATTGTAACCAGTTTATTCTACAGAATTATAAAACGGCGTGTACTTGTTATATCTTGTGGCCGAGTGGATGCCCAGTTAATGTATGACGTGATAACCCACAAATCAGAGAGCGGCGAATTATCGATTGGAACAGTGACACACGAAACTGTACGAGCAGTCTAGAGTGCTTATCGATCCTGCTTCTGCCTAGCCCAGCCAGTTAAGTCCAGAACACCAATAACAGCCTCTGCCGTATGAGTCCTCGTATTTCAAATATACTGAGTTTATATACCAAACAGACTGACCACATCGTACCAATAGAATAGGAAATAACATTAGTAAAAGATTTAGCCAAATGTGGGAGGCAGCAATTAATAGACTAGGGATAACTCAAGAATGGTGAATCCTACTATAATAGTCTATAGGTCAAAATAAAGCTTATAATAAGGGGAACATGAGTATGAATAGTTTAGTTATTTAGCAATTATACGACAATAAATATATGCATAATACTGGTCCATAAATAGATCCCAAAGTTACCATTCACTATTGTTATCGGGATATAACAGTACTACACTGATGTCACATGTATTTTGTTCAACATACGAAAAATTATAATCGTACAAATGTAAATAGCTCACTTTAATCACAGTATATTTAAACTGACACTGTCGCAAGTTTCCTACAATAAAACGCAATGTAAAGCTAGGAAATAAAGTGAACTTATCGGATTTCGGGGCTGAACATGGGAAGTATTATTCTAGTTGTCGTTATCAATTACGAGCACCTTTCTGAGATGGTTCAAATGCAGCATTCCTAAATAATCTGTGATGTATTCCAAAATGTGTGGTACTTATCAAACGTATGAACATCAGAATGTCTAGTTTGATAAACATGTTAAATGTCAATCCAATTGAGCAACTGTGACTGCACCTCCAAAATGTTATTGAAAACTGACACTTGACATGGACCATAAATCATTTTTAATGTCTTCAGATATATGGTTTATAAATGACTTCAGGAAATCAGATTTTGAAAATCCCGGCTAAAAGTAATCCCAGTAGATTACTAGATATTACAGTATTATTGAAACGCCGCTATGTAAACAAAGGATATAAACTAGCGTGGTCGTATCTGAAATACGATCTGTGAGAAGTATTTGTGTCACTTGGTTGTATTGCCTTTTGAGTTCCGTTGACAAGTGACCATGTTATGGTGACGGTTGGGTGGTGATGTTGGCTATAGGTAGAGTTCTATGGAAGTCCTTATCAAAGAATTATGAATACTCAGCATGTGTTCCACGACTTTTGATTGGCGATAATAAACCGGGACCAGTTTTAAATAAATTAATATATTTGTAATATCCCGATAAGTAGAAAACTTAAACTTTCTGACGTTTCGTGACTCAGTGTAAGTCACTTCTTCAGAGGATAAATAACCAAATCAAAGTTAATTCAAGTTTAGATATTCTTGTGTTGTTCCGTTGTACTTGGTAATGATACCTACGGGACCAGTTTTGTTTGACAGTTAGTTTAAAAATAGTGAACTGGTCCTGTGTAGTCGAATAATTAAATGAGTCGTGCCAATCCTAGCAGAATGACAGAATTCGAACATGTTCAGTACACTTGTTTGCTCTTACGAAACTTTCTACTTCTATTGTTTGGGTGATATACCTTACTATCTATCAAAAAGTGAGTGTAGTATTCTGTATTCTCTTGTGTTACTCTGACTGTAAGACGTGGTTGTTTAAATTGAAACTCTTACTTTGGAAGTCCGCAGGATAATCGTAGTTTTTGGTTGAAGATATGTGATAATGACTAAAATATTTTATCTCTCCTTAGCTATTGATGACCGTATTACTTACATTTTTGAATGCTTTTTTTCTTCTTAGATTTTTACTAGTGTTGGTGAATTATTTTCACTCAGTAATTTCTGTTTGGTTTATGCTAACCTGCATCACTAGTCATTTGTGCTGAGTCCCTATCATATGTCTATAAGCAAATTTAGAAAACTATTCTCTGAACCCAAGGTCATTTTAATTTTGAGGCAGGCATATCGTAATTTCCTAAAGGTTGGGCAAAGGAAAAATGGTCTCCAGTTTAGGGTTGTCGGAACTGTTGGGTTTTTATTGAGATTATGAACCGATCAATCTTAGACCACCATTGAAAATGTGGGAGCATTCGACGGTCGTTCCGTCCTAATATGAAACTCCTCAGCAGTACGCTCCCACGATCCTGTACACCGCTAGATACCGGCTCAGTGGTCTAGAGGTTAGGCGTTCGCGCGAGACTCAAGTTTCTAGGTTCGAGTCCCTTACGCGGGTGCGCACTGCCGAGAAGTTTCATGCTATGACGAAACGGCCGTACGGTGCATTCTAAGTACTCAATATTGATCTAACATTGATCGGTTCATTATCGCAATAAGAAGAAAAGTAATTTAATGGATAACAGAAATAGACAAGTCAGTCAATCATCACTAGCATTCAGGTTCAAATGTTACGGAGCTGAAGAATACACAAAACTACTGATAATAACCTTTCAGGAATGTGATATATTCATGTTAATAACATTGAGTTGATTACAGACCTTTTGATATCAATTGACGCTGACATTCGTGATAATCACAGAGAACGTGAAGGTACCAAAAATAAACAATATTTATCATCCTCGGACTAAATTTATAATACCTGTAGTTGACTAGAAAATCCCTTAATTTAGTTCACGAACTTGTTACCTTAACGAATGAAATACGACACAAGACCTGGTCTATTACAGCATTATTCACATATCTCCGAAGCGACTACTTGTTGAAATAAGTGACATACAAAAGATATCAGAAAGTCAGCAGCTCAAATAAACGGTTCAAGGTCCTTTGCTTTTGTGCTAGTGATTATTGAACTTCTTCAAACGACCATAGCTACGTTAGTATAAGTATGCATAAAACGCATCATAGCCAAGCATTTCAGTCTACCAATTTGACTAATACCCTTAATTTCAAAAGTGGAAGTTGAGAGTTCCACAACATGCAAAAATTGCTTCGAAATTATCATCAACTAAATATTTATAGTAATAACATGTCTTCTAACTTGAATGATTTAATCATATTTTAGGACAGATTGTAGAGCCATAAGTTGGGGAACCCATTTGGTTATCAAATCAATTTCAATGAGCTTGCAGCTAGTGGACGAGAGATGCTAACCAAATGGTCTACTAGTAGTAGAGACATATCTCGGTCCGGCTTCTCTTAAACCTTTTAGTTAGCTCAGACGCCAGACAAATTGGTTTGAATACCAACATGGTGACTACGCGTTATAACGCTCGGTTTTCCTTGTCTACACAAATGAGACATTAATTTGCCTTAGACGAATATCTACACTAGATTCCTTCCCAGTGTCTATTCTACAGGACTTCAACACAACTCAGACCAAGAACACGTGATTAGCCTGACTAGAATGTAAATATATTTTCACACTGAAAACCGACACAATCCAACAACAATCAATAATAAGATGAGAGAATATATAACTCATCTAATGCCTATCAGACTATCTACAAGTCCGACTAAGCAAGCAACCAATCATCATCATTCTCTCCCACACATCACTACGAATTTGTAATACACGTCTCAGTCGCTGCAGCTAGCGTACGTTTATTTAGTGTTTTGAGCCAAAAACTTCCATCACCAACTTGAAGGTTCCACTACAACTGAGAAATGCTCCGACGACAACTATGATCGAATTTTAAAGCACAAATATGCGTTTTACTCTTAGCAGCTGTTTTGTCATTATAAGTCATACACAGTATATCGCCGTATACAACTTCTTTAATAGACAATAGGGGGGCGTGTACACTCAATACGTGGCTTAATTTTACGATGATCAAAATTGCTGTATTTCTGTTGAGATTTTTGTAGTCACTAGTCCACCAAAGCCGATAAACTTGATAGGACGATCAGCTGGTTATCATCATCAAACCATTTATTGATACGGATTATTCCTACAGTAATGATTTGTACTTTGAGTGTTAAAAACATATCTTAAATAATCTTACTGTGGTTAGATCATAATAGGGTGACTTATAATAAATTTTACACATTATTTAGTGCAAATCTGTAATAAACTCTCGACACATTTATCTTCAGAGTGAGCTCAAATTCTTGCAATCCCGTATTCACTGAGTCAAAGTGCGGACGTACTTAACATCAGATTAATTTCGGAGCAAGAACGGATGGGGATTTCCAGTTAGTTTTCTTAGATGGTTGATAAATTAACTTATCGCCCTATGTCTACAGTTGATACTTTCCAGCAACAAATGGTTTTCAAGGTATAAATGTCAAAACTTTCAAGTAAATATATACGGCACTTCTAGTGGCCATGAAGACTATTTCATGAGCTTTAGTCATTAACCTAGATTGTATTTCTTGACGAAGCTAGTGAATGGCTAGTTATATGAAAAGCTGGGATAGGAGTTGGCGGTAGATATATGCTTGAGCGTCGCTGGGCGTTAACAAACAACACATTTTCTAGGTAGTAACATCGTGGAGGGATATTTTTACGGAAACCTCAAAAAGTAATTGGTTAATTCTCGATAGTCGCAACAAGTTGAGGAAGCTAGAAATCACAATAAACAACAGCTTGAGATATCACATAAGGTCACTGTGTTAATGTATATATTTATTTTATCGAATTTATGCTTCTTAAGGCCCTACCAATAAGACCGATAGTCAGTCAGCAACAACGTAGGACCAGGCACATATATGCATCGGCCCAAGTTGCCATACCTCGTTATCACAACAAGATGAACACCGGATTCATAGTAGTTAATTTAGTGGTGGTGGTAGTATATAGAGAAAGATTGTATATAAGGATATAATACAGGGAGAAAGATATGAAGCAATTTTAAGTGAAGACAGGGAGTGTATACACTTACGCCATTATGATCGATTCTAAGCCATGTCACTCAGAATCTCCAACCATTTATTACGATAGTCACGCGGACGCCAACCAGGTAGTCTGCATCTACCAACATGGCTCAGACTAGAAGTTAGTGACTTCAAGCACTGATGCCATGTTTTGGTTCGGCCGCCACTAACTCTCTTCCAACCATCCCCTACACTGGTCAACATTGCGCGTCGTGGTAATCGGTGTTCAGGTATACGTAACACGTGGCCCAACCATCTCAGTCGATGAAGGTTCATCACCTCATCAACTGATTTAACATCATTCCCTAGTACCCTGCGTCTAACCTCACTATTACTTACCCGTTTATCCCAGCAGACGCGGGCAATATTTCTAAGGCATCTGTGGTCAAATACTAGTAACATACGAGTATCTTCTACTCTTAATGGCCATGTTTCGCAGCCGTAAAGTAGAACAGAGCGAACTGTTGCGCAGTATACTCGTCCCTTAATTGATGGACGGATATCTCGTTTTCGCCATAGGTGACGTAAGTTGGCAAAAGCCAAACGAGCTTTTCGAATCCGTGCTGAGATTTCGTCAGACACCAACCTATTAGGGCTGATCAGACTTCCAAGGTAAGTGAAGTTGTCGACGCGTTCGACTACTTCACTCCCTATCATTAGTTCAGGTGTTGACGCAGGCCAGTCCTGGAGTAACAATTTATATTTGGATGGGGAGAAACGCATCCCAAACATCCTGGCATTATTACTGAGTTCCAACAGAAGACTCTGCATTTTGTCAGCGTCTTCACCAAACAGGACTATGTCATCTGCGTATTCTAAGTCGCTTAGTGGTCCCCCCGGTAGCAGATCAAGTCCTGAAAATTCAGTCGACGAGAGTGTTATTTCCAGCTATAGGTCTATAATGAATTTAGACAAAAATGGGGATAGTGGACAACCTTGTCGGACACCACTTGAGGTTCTAAAATCAGATGACAGTTCGCCATAAGCTCTGACTCGACTGGTAGTGTTCGGGTAAAGAGCCTTCACAAGGTTTGTGTACTTCTCAGGTACACCTTTCAATGACAGACACTGCCACAGAGCCTCTCGGTCTACAGAGTCAAATGCTGCTTTTAAGTCGAGAAAGACCAACATTTTCGGACGCCGACAAGCATGTATGTGTTCTAAAATCTGACGAATGGTGAATATGTGGTCGACGCAGCCACGACCATGTCTGAAGCCAATCTGATTTTCTTTTATTTACAGTTCACGAGTCTTAGTTAGGCGCCCGATAATTATCGAGGCTAGTATTTTAGATGCTATGTTAGTCAGACTAATCCCTCTATGGTTATCACAGGATGATTTTGGCCCCTTCTTATATATTGGGACAATCAGAGATTGTGACCAGTCAGATGGGATTACGTCCGTCTCCCAGATTTTAGCCAGAATATTAGTCAACCTAATCGCTAAAATTGGACCACCATATTTAAAGACCTCTGGAGCCAATCCATCTGGACCAGCTGCTCTTCCTCGTTTCAGATTACTTATAGCCTTTTGAACTTCAAGTAGGGTCGGGGGACCTACTTCAATGTTCCATTCAGGTTTTCTGGGAATAGTGGGTAGTTGTGCAGTAGCTGAAGGACAGCTAAACTGCTCTTTAAAGTGTTCCGCCCATCGTTCTAAACGTTTGGGTTGAGAGCAGATAAGGGTTCCGTCTTTTTCCGAGATTGTCTCACTTACATTTGACTTCTTAATTCCGGTTTCTTTTATTAGTCTGAATAGTTGCCTACAGCCGCTGCCTTTTCCATCTCTTTTGCTTTCGTTGCCAACCACTGCTCACGATCGTTCCTTAGACTTTTAGTTAACCTAGATCTAATTTGTTTACGCTCTTCGTCGTGTTCAGAGCCTGATGGGATGATTTTACGTGAATCCATCAGTGAAATAGACGTAGAAGAAATCCACTGGTTTTTTGGAGCCCTATGGTTTAAATTACTAATAGATGTTACTGCTGTTTCCACAGCAATTCGTATATTTTTCCAAACAGCATCTGGGTCAGTCTCGTTTACAGAACTGCCTAGATGTGAACTCAGTTTTTCCTGGAACTCATTTTTGGCTTTTTTGTCCTCCAGTTCAATCCTAATGAGTTTTCTTATTGTAGTTTTTCTGCGTCCTGTGAGGCGCAAACAAATGCGTGCTCGTATTAAAGCGTGATCAGAGTCTAAACATGTATTCCAGTACGGGCGACAATCTTCTATTTGAGCCTCTCCAATGATGACTGATGACAATATGGTCTATTTGAGTCTGTCGTTGGTTTGGTGCAGGTAGTTGCCATGTTAGACGATGTCTCTCCTTATGCTTAAAATTAGTTCTTGCTAAAAAATAAACGATTGTCTGAGTATAGTTGCAACAGACGATCACCATTATCTGTTCGCTGAGCCGGAATACTAAAATACCCACCTAAATGTTTTCCTGTTTGATTTAAGCTGCCTAATTGGGCATTAAAGTCACCTGCTACGAGCACTATGTCTGAGCGTTTAGCTTTTTGAAGGAGTTTGGAAAGCTTTCTGTAAAATTCATCTTTCACTTCATCATGGCTGCAGTCAGTGGCAGCGTAGGCAGAAACGACGAAATGGTAAAGATGTGTGTCCCTATCCTTCCGAGTTCTTATGGAGCCATTTAGCCGGACAGCATACAGGCGACTGTTAACGGGGATCCATTCTAATAGTGTTTGTTCTGCCCTTGTACTTAGTGCTATGCCTACACCTGCAAGTCCACGAGAACTAGTCAGAGGGTCGCCAGTTACACGAATAGTGTATTTCGTTGGCTGTCCATTTTGGCGAGGTGGGGTCAAGTGAATGACCACACTAGGATCCTGTATGCGTGTTTCGGAGACACAGCATACATCAATCGTATGAGATTCTAGGGTCTTAGCCAAGGAGGCCTGTTGGCCGATTTGACATCGGGTACGTACGTTGAAGGCTCCAATGTGTAGTTTGGAGAGAGGTTTCAGTAGACCTGGGACAGTGTTTTGAGCACTAGAGTTGTTGGCCATGGTGACAATTGAAGAGGGAGTCAAAATAGGAAGTTTAGAGTTGAAACTCGAGGTAGGAGGAATAATAGGAATTGAAGGAGATTGATTATGAATACAGTGATCTTGAGTGCTGTTATAGGTATGAGCGTAGTGATCACTTCCCGGTTGCACACGCCGTGAAAGGGTTTTTCTAGAGGTACCTGTAAAAGAAATTGGGTTAGGGGTGGTCTTGGTAGCCTGAGGGCGTGACCACAGTGCCCAAGGGACAACTGCTTGAGACCGACCACGTACGACCTTTTTGTTAGTAATTTTCGTGTTAGCTCCGTAATTGTTGGGACCTTACCGCTGGAGACGGAAATCCATGGGATAAGGCGAGGTGTGCATTTTTAGGATCGACCTTTTCTAACCCCATCCCTCCTTGTGGGAAGGCAGCATCGCTGTTATGCTGGTTGTCTGAAGGAAACACCTTACTGCTGTCACACCTCTGTACAGTCAGCAGTACGACTTCGCCTTCAGACCTTGGGTTTGCTGCTTTTAGTCTTACCGCTCTTCAAACGACCTGCCTGGCATGGTAGGACCTTGAGGAACGATTGTTCCAGCCAGTATAGCTCTATTGGTTCATCACGATAGGCAAGCCCGACCACTACGTCAAGGTAGCAGCAACGGTCGGGAATAAGACCGATAACCAGAAAGGTGAGGAGCCCTAATGTTATGATTGAGTCTTTTCGACTTTTGCTAGTGAAAAGGCAGAATTGTTAAAGATGGTAAATATCCATGGGGAACACTTTACCAGTGCTAGACTTCTTAAAACCAGAATTTTCACTTTTACTAAGTCAATGTTTTTCCATAAGAAAAACAGTCAACCTAGGCTTTAAACTAGATATAAAGGATTTGAGGACTAACAACATGAGAACTACACTAGTAAATAGATGGTAATAGAGTTCTAGTTTACCGAAGATCTGGTTTGTACATAAGCCATAATATTTGCTAACATACAACTGACATACAGCAGTGTACAAAGATATTCACCATTGCTATCAGAATTAACGTAAAGGGAAACGAGGATTTGCATAATATCACACTACTAACTCATACACAAGTTGCTCAGATCCAAGTACGCCAGATAGCGACTTGCTAGTTGCATAAAAGTACTTCAACTCCACTGGTGGGATCAAGTTGAGCTTAAGAAAAATTAAAATCCACTAGGAACTAATTACACGGTTGAAATTTTGGGTTCGGTAATATCAAACTTAACTAACATAGATAAAAGGAATACCAGCCATTACATGATTAGTTATTTATCACATAAACTTCAGTTGCAAGCACTTTTTCTGTTGGACGAACCTAGGTTGTCATTCAATGGACCAGCAGATAAGTCATATATTTTACTGTCAGTACGGTAGTGAACTTGTTTTGGAGACTAGAAAATTACTTTTTGGACATAAAGAACTGAGTTTTCAACGAGACTGGCAAGTGACGGCAACAGTGACTTGATCAAAAACGTAGCTCACACCCTTATGGTACTGATTAGATATAACCGGAAAATTAGATATTCGCAAATATCGAGAAGTCTGACAGCTTTGAATCAGTATATTCCCCATAACATGACCTAATGTCTGATAGACGACCATGAGATGAATCATAGGCTGCGGCCAAATATTAATAGATTGATAGATAAGTTAATCTATGAACTTACATGATATTAACTAAGCGGGACTTGACGACATAACTAAGCGATACCGCGCGAACATCATACCTTGAAATGAAAAGTGAGAATGTACACCGAAAAAATCAGTGGGAAAGATTTATTTTATAGAAGTATTATAAGAGGATTTAAAAGTGGTATGTCTTAAGTGCAGTTCCAAAACAACGTATCTAATAGACGCAACAATAAATTGGACGCATTAAGACATATTTCATTAGACAACATAAATATTACTTTAACGACCTCAACAAATAACTGTGAAACTGATTATACAAAATCAATATAGTTATACTATGCGAACAAAGTATGTTTTTGTGTGAAGATAAATCACATTGCTTGCAGGGCTCCATTTCCACATTGACGGACAGTCCGGTTAGTTACCTGACCATCTACTTCTTCGGTAATGGTTTCAGTACCATTCTCTACCACTTTTGTCACACGAACCATTTTTCCATTTACGTACTTGGAGGATGTTGAAACTGACCTGAAACCACCTGCACAGGAAGATCCACCAAAGCTACTGAAGACGGAGGTTGATGAAGAACCCTGGAGATTTCCGAACCCAGAATTGGTGAAAGCCATCAAAGGATTAAACAGTGACCCACCAAACGGAGAGTCAAAAAGTCCACCCATGAAAGGGTTTGTGAGCATGGGATCATAACTCTGTACTTGACTAGAACGTCCGGCATGATGATAAGGAGATCCAGATTGTCGTCCAGCGTTGCGATGGGAGTTGGACCTGTGAGTTCGGCCCAACTGAGGACCAAATTGGAAGTCATGAATACTGGGACCAAAGAAAGAATCGAGTCCAGAGCCGGCAAAAACTTCTCGGAATATATCCATAGGATCTCGGAAGTGGAATCGCGTAAACATTGAGAAAGGATCAGAATCCTCAAATACGAATGCCTCACCAGCATGAGGACCTCTGCCGCGTCTGTCATATATGTCACGCTTTTTGGGATCCGACAGAACTTCATATGCCTCACTTATGAGTTTGAAGCATTTTTCTGCTTCTTCCTTTTTGTCTGGGTTCTTGTCTGGATGCCATTTGAGTGCCAGTCGGCGATAGGCTTTTTTTATTTCATCGCCTGAAGCAGTTTTCTCAATACCTAAAATTTTATAATAACAGGTTTGCTCCATCGCAAAACTCGCGACCCTATGCTATCCAACGAAAATTCCAGATGATCAAGGTCTTAGACTGAAATTAGCGCTTAGTTACTGGTGTCCTATTTCAAACACTTATGGCAAATGAAGTACTTCCCAGCAGTTTGAGGATTCAGTGTTGACAAAGAACACTGATTTTTATCAAATATTTTCTGTTTGTCAAGCTATGGTGCAAAATAATTCATAAAAGGAGTGATGAACAAATGCATCAGATTATTTTCATAGTTGAAAGCGTGAGTCAATTGAACCTAGAACACCAGGGAAAAACTGGAAGCACTGGAAAGCCGTCTAACTCCAACCAATCCACAAAGTTGAGTAGCCGTTCACCAATTGTCTCCAGTGGAGTTCAAACCACGTCTGTTCTGAGATAGGACATAAACACCATCGGATGCCGACTCAGTGGTCTATCGGTTAAGTGCTCTAGTGCGATACAGGTAGGTCTTGGGTTCGAATCTCGCGAGGCGAGGTCGTGGATGCGCACTGCTGAGGGGTCTCACAATAGGACGAAACGGCTTTCCAGTGCTTCCAGTTTTTCCCTGGTGTTCTAGGTTCAATTGACTCACGCTTTCAACTATGAAGATGCTAAATCTTCACAAAAAACCCCTTTTGATAGCATCAGATTGTTGTTGAAAGTACGGTGAAAACTTTCAATTAAAGAGTTCTTGTGGACCATGAGTACTTACTTTAGACACCTGTCTTGGTGTAAAATATTTTAAAGGGAAGAAATCTAGTATAATAACATCTGTGGTGTTATTCAGTCGTCCAGTAAACTAAAGGATTAGGATAAAAATTCCCTATAGAATTTTCTTTAACGCTTTTTTAAAAGTTGCTAGTTCTCTTAAGAAGTGAAGGTATTGCTTTCATTTGAACTTACTCCAGTTATCTCTAGGATTATGGAAAAAATTATTAGTGACGAATTATCCAACTATTTATTGACTGAAAAAGTTATCAATGATACGCAACATGGATTTCTTAAAAATCGATCCTGCATGACATGTCACTTTCACTTCTTTAATTTAGTCTATTCTCTTCGTAGCCAAGGATATCTAGTATTAGTGCTATACCTGGACATTTCTAAGGCCTTCGACATGGTCAACCACCAACTTCTCATAGGTAAACTCGCATCCTATGGGGTCCCAAACCCGTTACTAGCCTGGTTTGATTCCTTCATCAGCAATCGACATCAAATAGTTAAAATCAACTCTTCATTGTCGAATGCCATCCCTGTTAGAAGTGGGGTAATTCAGGGTAGTGTCTTAGGTCCTTTGCTCTTTTTAGTTTTCATTAATGATATTTGTGAGTGTTTTAGTGTGGGTAAGTCCCTTTTGTTTGCAGACGATCTTAAGGTGGTGTACTCATTTTCTCCACATGAGCTGAGCAATATTCAAAATTGTATCAGCTCGGAGCTTAACAAGGTAGCACAGTGGTGCTCGAAATGACAACTGGAGCTTAATACAGCTAAATGTGTATGGTTGTGCTTCGGTGGTACATCTTTCAACCTCGATTTTACCATAAATGGTGAAGTGATATCTAGGTTACACACAGTAGTAGACCTAGGACTTAGGTACTCCGACGACTTGTCGTTTACTGAACAGATAATGAAACAAACGTCCAAGTCTCAACGCCTTATAAGTTACATAACTCGGAACCTTCAAAGCAACGAATCACGTATTCTGATGTACAAAGTTTGTGTTCGACGACTCCTTGAATACTGCGCGTTTCTTCTTAGTAGCGCGAGCATAAGGGATAAATTAAGGCTAGGATCAGTACAGAGACGACTTACACTTCGTACTCTTGGAACTGATGGTGCCTTGACATATAATTCTAGGTGTAATAAACTCGGGCTTGACCCTTTATGGAAGAGGAGACTCAAACTTAACCTTATCTTCTTTTTCAAAATACTTAACAAACTGTCCATCACATCCAACCAGGCGATTCAATATGCTGAAGCTTCACAGTACGACATTCGTAACTCCTTGTCTTTAGCGAAACAAACATATTCTAGATCTTCTCTCTATATGAATTACTTTACCTGTAAGTTTTCCAGACTCTGGAATAATCTACCACAAACTATCCGTACGTTAAACTTTCTCCCATTATTTGTTCGCTCCATTAATGCATATTGCTCCTCTGAAAATGCATTAAATGCTCTAGCGCCTGTAAGTGTATCTTACTCCACAAGTGAGATTATAGGAACTTTAAATGTTTAACCACTTACTTGCTGTCACTTTACATTAACACTGTCACTAGCAACTCTAACACGTTTGAATAATATCTAACATGAACAATGGTAACCTGATCGGCATATCTTGGCAATCATTGTTTTGTTGTTCCGTGCTCTTTGCTTCAGTCTTTCTTTCTCTAGTTGTAGATATTTATCAATAACTCGCTCTGGCACTGGAAATAATTTTGAAGAAATACGTTCATAAATCATCAAGCTATCCAATTAAGAAAAAATTAAAAGTTCCCTGGTGTTGCATTGGCTTGCCGTGATATATGCCATATATAAACTACTTATCAATTACTGAACCAGCAAACATAAAACAATCTTATATTTCATGTTTGTTCTCTACATTAAATGTTGCTTTTTATATCAATCTGATCATGCCTGTAAACTGGTGTGAATTCTGTAAATATTATTTTCAGAATATATTGTTATTACTATCACTAACTTAGCGTATTAGGTTTGTGTAGTGGTTTTAGTGAGACCAAATTTCTATACACGTTATTGTGGATATTATAGACGCTAATGGTGATGTTAATTAATATGATTATAGCGCACCTGGAATATTAGTTCATTAACTTCTAGTCTCAATCATTATATTGTCATGATCTCATCTCGGCGTTGTTAATACCTTGTTTAACAATTAAATGCAACTACAACCAATTTGTTCACCCAGTCCTTCTCCGTTCTAGATTGCCACACACACCGCTCCATATGTTCCTTCACCTGACAACATTCCTTCGGACAAAAAACAAGCTTACTGTGGATTGAAATTTGGTCGTTATTTCTTTTTAGTTTCCTGCATCCTGTCGGAAAAAAAGATAAAAGAATTTATATTTGTGTGACAGGGCTGTTGGTTACGGAGTGGGGCGATTTCATCTGTGATCCCACAGAAATGTGAAAAGATAATTGATTATTTTTAATGACAGGTGTTATTACAAGAAAAACACCCATAGTGGTCTCTCCTGTTAGAAATGAAACTAAAGTTCATATTGAGCCTTCTATTAAAAGAATCAGTAAAGTGTTCTACTATGATACATTTCGAGGGGAGAATCCTCAACTTACAAACATTCATCTGTAAGACGTTAACCCGTACTTTTGTACGGAATCTATCGACGTGGGATAGAAACTTGGAAATAGTGAAATGAAAATTAATGTTCTGCATTACCGACTCTAAATTGCTTAAGTATTACAAAAGGCTTATCGGGCTTCTCAGTCAAAAGTTTGGTCCTAATCTTGATAGGAAGTTGGTGTTAGCTTGTAATAACTGACTTGTTGCTTTTGGATATTTTAAGACGAGGCAATTAAATCTGGACGATTTTTGAAGTAGATATGGCTGTTTAGGTGGAGATTGCTGACAAAGTACATCATAAACGCAAAATAGCTAATTTCAAATAAAAAATAACGACAAAACAGTACGTTACTTTGAACTATAACCAACAGCAAGCTTAGTTGTGTTATTTCGCGGGGTTTCAGTCTACTAAAGTTGACCTGACTGATGGAGCTGCCTTGGTGGTCCAACTATTCTGTCGCGCGGCCATGTTCTAAGGAAAAATCTTGCCAATCAGCTATATTTGGGAACGTAAATGAGAATAATACAAAAGCAGACAGGTTAAGACCAAGATGTTGAACATTCTGTGTCTACATACTGTAGCTGTAAATAATTCCCCAAAATCAATAGCTCATTAAGTGTTCGACATTAGATGCTGACCATGTTGTTTAAGTGGACTTGTTTAACTGAAGGCTTTCGGTCATGCATCCGTACCAGATCACGTCGGGCTCACCAATGATTATGCAACGGATGTTCTAGTTTTACAACTAGCTACCAGTAGCACCTTCTATGTTCGATCGTTCTCAGTCAGATAGAAATCAGAAGTCAGACGAGAAGAGGCAGGAAAGATATATTTGATTCGTTACCAATATATCGAGGACCTTTTCTATAAGCTGGCTAATGAAACGTAGGAGCTGTGTCCCACGCCGTGTTGGAACGTGATCTGGTGCGGATGCATGACCGAAAGCCTTCAGCTAAACAAGTCCACTTAAACAACATGGTCAGCATCCAATGTCGAACACTTAATGAGCTATTGATTTTGGGGAATTATTTACAGCTACAATACCAACCAACGTTATATAATAATCAACATTAGCCATTACCGAACATAAAGAGTTATGAATAACCACTCAACATCAAGTCATCAGTCTTCCAGGGCAAGTATGCTTGGAACATGGTAGATAATTAGAGTGGGATTTAGTGCAATTTAAACAGCCTCAAAAATATAATAGTGAAAAGATACGTTACACTTATGTGCTCCCCGTTTGTTACTTGATAACTCGAGAAATAGTGTCTGTTTACGTATTATCGCTGTTTCTCTTGTTACGACCCAGCTACATTTATTGTTCAGTATTATTCAACCCTACTTAACTAGACTAGTTCACAAATCAGAACACGGTTGGACAGGAAAGTAATTATATTTCAAATACGAAGGTTGGATAAAAGTTGGGACCACACTAAGGAAACGTCAATATATTTAAAATTTTTACATAAGATTCTAGAGTCTTCTGCAAGTATTTACTTGCGCCGGTTGGTTAGAAAATAGCAAGTCACTGTGTCTTAACGCAATCCTACACGAAACATACTTTAATCTGATCTATATCTCGCTGAAATGTGCGCAGTGATGGTTTTATTCTAGTATTCTTTTCCCGCTTCACATAAATTCGTTTTCGAGCGATCTCGTGAAAAGGTATCTGTCTATCCAATTGTTAGATATATGAATTTTAGAAAAAAGTCACTTGACATTGCATTCTGGCAGAAGTATGTGCCGCTTCCATAACGAAGCATTTATGTATCCCTTACCTCTTTCATTGGTCTCCGGATAGTAAATGGTGTCGTATTCGTCCAGTCCTCAATGGTAATAGAATTCTGTCGACCAAGTTGTAATGCGAGCAGTTGCTACGTCTAAGTTTTGTTCCACTTCATTGTTGGAGTACCGTCGATTGGTCCACCTGCAACTCACGACACAAATATCATGAAAACCATGTTCCATATCAGGCACCAAAAGTTGAGTGTATTAGACACAAACATTCCGTCCTAATGATGATTATCAAGAGTTTCATAGCTTTTATGCTTTCGCACCAAGAGACCTACTGCTCACATTACCCACTCTGAAACCCCTGACTGTCATTGGTTGACGAACATTTTTAGTATTCTATTTTGTGGCTCTCTCAAGGGCGTTTCTATCATTGTATAAATAAGCTTGATTTGTGTGCTTAGTGACCTCGTATTTTCTGGGTGCTTGTAAGATATATTCTCCAAGCCTCATCAATACTTCATCATCTAGTTAGCAGGGCCCGGGAGAATGGATTAGAATAACCTACCGTGTCACTGTGTCTTGACCTGCATTCCGTTTACCGAATAAGGTGAACTCGTGATCTCATCAAACATATCAATAACAAACCACCAATTTCCATCAAATACCCGAAATGCTAAACCAAAGGGGCGGGATAAAAGCTAGCTTGAAATTGAAGTTCAGACTTTTTCATTTCAGCGACCCTGAGAGGCTTGACTTAGGGCAGTCATTCCATGATTGAAGTGCCTCAGTTCAGTGATGCTTTTAAAGGATGGCTGTAATTAGTAATATGTGTGCCGTTGGCGGAGCTGCATGTCTCAGAAGACACCAAACAGTGCCATTTATTGTACGTTATTTCCTGCCTTTCAGCTAGAGAAAACTTATGTGTTGAGCTTTTTAATTTTCGGCCTTTGGTTTGTAGTAGGTGAGTTTGTATATTTCGTCCTTTTGAGGCTGACATAATTTTTTGTCGATTTATACAGTGGTGGCACTGTGTTAAACACGTCTGAAAGTATTTTGACAGACCTAACCGATACTTCTTGGCAGGCGATCCTATCTCAAAGGTTCTTGACATGTGGTGAATTCAGAGATTTCTTGAACTTTTTCCAGCATATAAGGAAAGCATAATTCTGATGGTTGCAAATGACATGTACTCATGACATCCACAAACAAAGTAAGCACTCCTTTTTTCCTGTGATGTTTCTCAATAACAATTATGTGGAACTTTCAGGTCCAGCACATCATGCTTGTAGGGGTAATTTATGTTATCAGTAAAATGTATGTCTACTTTAGTTAAGTATATGCTT
Organism: Schistosoma mansoni; assembly: GCF_000237925.1. NCBI lineage: Eukaryota > Metazoa > Platyhelminthes > Trematoda > Strigeidida > Schistosomatidae > Schistosoma > Schistosoma mansoni. Next base: position 6,288,167 of record NC_031502.1, on the reverse strand, counting down.
AAACAAATACCTGGGAAGCTGAATTATATGAGCATATTTCACGGTGGTGTGCAGTCGAATGAACTTTTTACATTACCAATATTCTAATAAAACATTTAGTAATCCCCGATTATTTCTTTCTCATATTCTCATCAACACAGAGGAGTAGACTGGTATTTCTAGCGGGTATGGATGATTACGACAGGTTTATTTGGTGCCGTTTAGGGCAAGCTTACGGTGTTTACTAGATATACTAAAAGAAACTATCAACATCAAGTTTACTAAAGGTCAACATTATTTGGATATTTTATTTCCCTGAAGACATATACGTAGTGCATGTGAGCCACAGTACGTAATACCCGTCTGCTTACCACTCGATTTGTTACTGTTTAGGACAACTGAATAACAGCTTGTTAACGCCTTTATTAGACAAGGAAATACATAATTTTATCTAGAGAGATAATTAGAAGTCCCATAATAAGCAATGCATTTGCTTTAACCCTCGAACTAGCGGTCATATAAGTAATTATTGGACATTGATTTACAATATTCTGATTAAGGTCCGTTAAGCATATGTAGTAGGCGTCGAATCGTGGTTGACTATGATCACCACTACAGGAAACTATGTACCAGTCACTAGGTTAGATCCTTCCGTAGACCAAATATCAGAAGGCAATAGAAGGTTGTAGTAAGATGTGTTTGTTGGTGATATCTTGATATTGAAATAATAATATCGAGATCGTGCCAAAGTTTACAAGCTGGACCACTAAGCGTACGCGAGTTCGTGCAAGGTCACAGACAATGGAAGAATGTGTTTTTTGGTACACTTAAACAGACGGGCACAGTAAAACAACCACTGGTAGAATTGGTTATAATAATTGTTTGCATTATAGCAATAACTATATATAATATAAATAATATCCAGTTCGGGTTTTAACACACACTCTGAACAAGTTTTTGTGGACGTTTGGCGATCATCACGACTGATCTACAACTATTTTGTCGTCTTAGGTTTTGCGAAAACTTTCACAACTTACGAATTGATCATAGAAGTTTTGTTCTTCCAATGCAGCTTCTAGCTATTGACCTATATATAGGCCTTTATCATCCCTTTCAACTTTTGCTGTAAGATGAATCAGTGAGCTGTCAAGTTAACTGGTGTAGTATCAATTCCCAGCTTATAAACTACGATTGCGAACGAAAAATACCAACTGTCTTCGTCAAAGGATCCTTCTCAAATCTTGGTTTTGTCATAATTCTGCATATTGCAGAAAAGGATAAAATAGCTTCATATGGCCTACTCATATAAACTATTGTTACTGATAATGTTATATTTCAACCCAAAAAATGTTAAAAACCTTCAACAGCATTAAACTTTCTCACTAAACTAGTATTCTGATTACTGATTGTACTGTCACTTTACCTCTTGGTGATATAATTCACCATAGAAAAACGTTCAAATAGGAGTTTGTATTTTAAAAATAAAAGTATGATTGAGATTACTAACCCCACTACCCATTTTCAACAATCTAAACAGTCTCTACGATAACGAATAATAATCTGCAGAAACACTTTGAGCTTGCTTTTATATCATGTACGAATCTAAAGTGTGCAAGCGGAAACTTCCAAGTTCAAGACTACAAATAAACGGGCCAAAAATGTTATGCTAAACAAATATATCCAAAATACTGAAATTGATGATATTCAAGATAACAGTTACTAGTCAACTAAGTACTTTCAATGCCTGCTGCAACAAACAGTCGCTTCAGGGGCACGTTCAGTAGTTAGATGGTCAAAGATGACAAGAAACTGTGGACTAAACTTTCGTTCATATCGAAACCCGCCATCACGTCATATCCATATGTTGTCTATCTTGCAAACTGCACTTCTGTCCTCCAGTGGAGGGTCGGAGACAAAACCGTTAGTTTCGCGCCTGATAAACATCAGCTTGTATAGAACCTAGTTAAACGCTTGCTGCCGGGTCAGTCCAACTTCACTAAATATTCAGTTTCCGCCCATTCCATTTTGCTCTTTGCCTTATATAGTGCTTCATGGGGTTTTTGTTAACTAAGTTTTCATCGGCGTAAGGTCGTTTCGGGATGGTTTTGTTTGTATTTGTGTGCCTATCTGTCCAATTCTTCTCATATATATTTCGAATTTCGCAATAACACTTTATCTTAGTAACAAATGTAAAGTTGTTACTTTTGATATTATAAAATCCAAACTACGTTTGGGTGAAGAATAACTGTCGGGTAAAAGTGAAGTCACTCGTGCACTCCAATCGAAATCAGAACAGTAATTGGGTGACAACGGTTCTAAACAAATATTACCACACAGTTATTCAACCAACAATTGTTCCCAGAATAATCAATCGAAAACACCAAAAAGTAAGTGTTATTCTATCCTTTCTGGATAGATCAAGTAAAAATTCCGTTTGAGAGGTTGCTTTATAGCACAAAGTGTTTCAAATTCTGGGAAAGTGCTCCAATTTACAACCAAAATGCACGATCCCAGTCAAATCAGACAACACAATCAAAGTGGGAACAATCAATATCGCAGCCGCCAGAATAATATCAATTAAAACAAATTAGATACAGTTCAAGAAGAAACATAGAAACCCAATGAAAGCAATAGAAAAACTGAGAAAACTATTATGAAATTAAACATTACAGTCTCAATTGGCATCAAAAAGATTACCAATGTGTGCAAACAAAGAAACCATTAAGAAGAAGTTGCAAATGTATACATGGAGGGATTTTCACCTTCCAAATGGGTCTTACAGATATATTTATTTACTTAGTCCGTTTGTTTTCAGTCCTAGGTGAGATGGTAATTGTTTGTTTTACCTGTGATTTTGCTTTCACAAATACATCGTCTTATTTGTCTATTTTTTTACAGATTACGTTAGTTTTATTTTAAATGAAATCTCAAAATTTGAAACTGCTGTGTTACTCGTTTGGCTTTGGACTGTTGCTACTGTTTGTCAGCGAAATCACTCTTCTCAATTTTCTCACGTGTCCTTTTTGACAACTAATCGGTTTATATACTTTAAATGCAGATTTCCTAGACGCATCCTAGACTTAACTGTGTAAACCCTTTTGAGAAAGTCACTGACTATAAAATCTCACCACATTATTCGTTCAAGTATTTCGCACAATCTTTGTTTATAATATTATAAAGAATAAGTACTGTCTGTTGTCTTATAATAATATTTTGATTTACGCGTATGAAATTACAATTCGCCAGGCACCAATAGAGAGTATACAGAAATACAACCTGTCACAAATTGAAAGTAATAATCAAATCTGCCTACAAAATGAAGTTTTTCCTATTCAGTCTCTTATGTATGCTTGACTAGGAATGTACTTCATCTCCATTTTTCATACGCCTCTAAAGAGGAATATGTTGTTAAGGTATTTTGCGATGTGATTGTATAATCGTCACTTGGTTCCAGTAGGGACTAGATCTAAAAATTCAAAGGCTTATTTTGCATCAGTGTTTTATATACTAATGAGCTAACTATCAATCTACAGGGAGCAATTAGAGTCATCTAATGATAGACAGACTGATCTATTCGGGTTATGATAGATAACATTAGTCTGTTTGGGATGAACTGGCGTTATGTAGGACCCATTTTTTGAAATGAATCACAATTTGATAGTCTGCATATGTAGTTAGTAGATTTTTAGCCTAGACCAATTTAAAATTCGATCTACACATCGAGAATCGAAAGTCTACAAATGGAAATATCTTCACAACAGGCCATTGATTTTAACATATTCAGGTGGATATAGTTTGGGTATTATGGCTTTACTTATGCCTTAAAATGCCATTCATCGTCTTATCCAAGGAGACTTTGTCACTAAAAGTTTTCTCTGGCACACTATATGATGAAGATTCTTAGTTAAATAGCAATCAATTTCAAAAGTTGAAGGAAACCTAATGGAATAAAAAAATGACGGACTATTAAATGTGATCTGGCACTTCGCATGCCAACGGGAACTCTTGATTATTGGCTGAAAACCCACTTTTTACCTACTATGAGTCACACTAAATGATCACAAATCTAGATCTAGATAGTTTAAGAGAAAATTTTGCACTCACATAACACTAGTAGCTGTCAAACACGGCTATTCAATACTATTTGGTTTGTATTGTAAACATTTTGACCATATCGGTGACGTTGAGATAGATATACTTCATCTTCCGCCGATATACAGGTAATGTTTGAGCGATTTATCACTGGATAGTGTACTTAAGTCCACATTCACGAACTTAATGGAAAAATACAGCCTTGGAATATCGATTACGTCGGAAGTGCTGCATTCTATAGGATACACGAATGACGCCAAATTCGAAACCAAGATAATACAGTAAACAGTTCTTAGGGTCTGAAAAATTCGTACACCAACTCAATGATTTTTAGAAACACTTCGATAGCGTATACACCTATTTTCTATCAACACTGCTAGAGAACTCATGTTATTTTCCCTCTACTCTGTAGGGTTTAATTTCTACAAATATACTATTAGACTGTAAATGCGATACTGGCGATCGCAGAGTCTATGTGGAAGCTATAGTCAGAACAAGGACAACTTGGCTTTAAATTTTATCAGTTTCTGAACATAAAAACAATTATGTTATTACAATAATTAAAGAATTACAGTTATTAAGTGAAACGCACAAACATACCGACCAGTATTGCGTGTCTTATCGGAATGAATAAAAATTTATGAGTCACATTAATATAATAGGATAATGATGCCTTTTAATCAGTAGGTCACATGCAACAGGGATAGTTTACAGACACATCAAACCAGATTAACGTGGTGGGAGCTTAAGCAACGATTTGATTGGTTAGTTATGGACATAACTAACAGACTCTCAGGACATTTCAGTTACACTCTTTCACAGCTACTTCAGAGGAACTAGATTTCTTAAATGGGGAAAAGCGTAACGGTGTTGTGAGCCTCGAGGTGTAATCTAGTCGATATCTTGAATGGGGTCAAGTGTGATAAATTGAAGTATTTGAATTATAGTATAAACTAATAATTCCAGCAATAACGCAATTTAACCAAGAAGTATTAGATGAACACAAACGAATGTGTTGTATTTGGAATTCAAAATCACAACAGTAATCAATACGAAGAAATCATTGGTTCATTCAAACGTCACATTTATCTTTGAAACTACTCTCTAGCCTTAGTAATTTTATCAAAATAATTAATCTCTTTAACTTTTATACAAATAAGATTATTTCATAAAAATTTTCTTATTGTAATAAACTAGCTACTTAATTATTATATAGTAGTATAGATGTGTAAAAACTATTATTTGTAACGAATGGAAATTATTTACATCATGGAAGTAAAACGATATTATGTGGAAGTCTGTAATATAATGAACATTGACTTCTTTAAGTTTATAGTCAGGTTTATGGGTATACCATAAATTATTTGGAACATTGACTTACATATTCATAAATACTGATATGTAAATTTCGACATATATTTTACAAATTAGTCGACAGTTTGATAAAATTAATCATGCTGTTAGGAAGGACGAGTTACATGTTTTGATACAACTTCTATAATAGTTGACTATCATAATCTACTATAACGGTATTGTAAGATGTGTTACTTAATAACTTGTTTCTGTTCCCCCTCATGAAGGAGGATAGGCCGCCCTTCAGCATATTCCATCCAACACTGATGTGTGGGCGAGAATGATAATGATTGGTTGTTTTGCTTAGTCAGACTTGTAGGTAGCCTGACAGGTGTCCTTACTACTATTATTATTGATTGCCCATTTGTTGTTGGATTGTGTCGGGTTTTGGTGTGGAAATATATTTATGTTCTTGTCAGGCTAATCACGTGTTCTTGATCTGAGTTATGTTGAAGTCCTGTAGAATAGACACTGGGAAGGAATCTAGTGTCGATATTCATCTAAGATAAATTAACTTCCCGTTCGTGTATACGAGGAAAATGGACCGTTATAACAAACTCTGTCCTCCGGAATCCTTGCAAGTTGTTCCCAGTCGCCATTCATTCTTATCGTGTCTGCTTCCAGTTCTCGACGCAGTGTGTTCCATGGCCCTTCACTTTACCGTTTCCTTCCAGGATTTCGAGTTAGGGATTGCTTCGTGATGCAGTTTGGTGATTTACTGAATGCGTGTCCTATCCACTTCCAATGTCTTTTCCTAATTTCCTCTTCAGTTGGAAGTTGGTTTGTTCTCTCCCACAGTAGACTGTTATTGATGTTATCCGGTCAACCGCGGTCGAGTATCTTGTGTAGACAATTGTTTATAAATACTTGTACATGTTTGATGATGGTTATGGTGGTTCTTCAAGTTTCAGATCTGTACAGTAGAACTGTCTTGACGTTTGTATCAATATTCTGACTTTGATGTTGGCTTACAGACAGTTGTTTTGAGTTCCATATGTTGATGAACTGTAGGAATGTTACCCTTACTTTGCCAATCTCAGCCTTTACGTTTGCATCGGATCCTCCTTGTTTATCGATGATGCTGTCCACCTCTTTCAGGGCTTCTCCATCAAGTATAATTAGGTTGGTATTCTCCGTGCTGTATTTCAGGATCTCACCTCTTCTCTTGTGTATTTTGAGGCCTACTGATGCAGAAGCTTCTGTCACACAGGCTGTCTTGACCTGCATTTGTTGGTGTGTATACGATAGAAGGGCAAGGTCCTCTGAGAAGTCCAAATCTGCTGATTAATTCTGAGCTGTCCATTTTATTCCATGCTTCCCGTCAGACGTGGAGGTCTTCATAATCTAGTCAAATATCGAAGGAAAGAGAAAGGGGGAAAGTGAGCAGCCTTATCTAGCTCCGGTTCCCACTTGGAACGCTTCTGTCAGCTGTCCTCCATGCACCACTTCGCAGTGTAGTCCGTTGTACGAATTCCGGATGATAGTGACAAACTTCTTAGGTACACCGTAGTGTTGAAGAAGGTTTCATAAGGTTCTCCTATCCACGCTATCAAACATCTCATGGTGAAGGAAGTTGTTGTATAGTGACGAGTTCCATTCAATCGATTGTTCATCGATGATTGCCTGTGTCACGATTCGGTCTGTGAACGACCGATCCTTACGGAATATGGCCTGTTGATCTCGAAGTCAGGCATCTACTGAGTCTTTCACCGCATCTGGCAACACTCTGTTGATAACCTTTCCTGGTACTGATAGCAGTATTATGATGTGTGCTACTGATGTCGACAGATATAAGTAATATGTATCATCAATCGAAAGTGAAATGCCCGTAGGCAGAAGGTTAAGAAGACCAAAGAATAGGGAATGAGAACAAAGAATGATTGTTGTGAAAAAGAAGGAACAGTGAAGTCTGAGACGATTGACTGATATTTTGCAAATTAAGTATTTACTGTATGGTTTTCAGATTTTAGTAAGTTGTTCTGAGATTTTGTGTTCAAAAACACCCTTGTATGTGTTCTCGCTCACTATAGTGTGATGCTTCCATAGTTCTTGCACTTGCTGAGATCTGAATTTATAGTTGTAGAAACATACAAGAATCTATTGAAGATAATACTAGTTCTACATTTTCGCTGAATAATATGGGGAACCTTTTTTAACAAGGGAAATGTTATTGACTTGTTTTCAAAACTTTTACGTTGTGAATGGTGTTAGGTACATATTACTGTAAATCGCCTACTAAATAAGTCTTTTTTATTCAATCACTTATTTTTAATTGTTTCCATATTTAGTTGTTTCCTTTTTTCTGTCCTGTTTGTTTAATTTCCTAAGGTGAATAGCTTGCCAAATTTCTGTCTACTTAAGTAGTTTTATGTATGTTTTTTTAGACAAACAATGCGTTAATTAATAAAACCAACATATTACACAACTCTATGGGAAATCAAATTTCTTGTATATATTCGAAAATTGCTATAATTTAAGGTAACCGTATAAAATATCTTTTTTACATTAGATTTGTAGGTACTAAAACATTTTCATTTCGGGCACCGATGAATGCGTGTTTTATCCTTCAAAGGATTTTAAGCGTCTCCTAATGGACAAGGAATCGTTCGCTCCAAATGGTCAATATCGTAAATGCAGTTTAATTTAATCTGCAAAAGTAGCAGAAGAATTAGTCTTTTTTCTGTAGATTATTGTTGGGCTACTTAAAAAAGAATTATTCATTTACATAATTACTTACATTACATTCTAAACTAAACTAGAAAATCATTCAAAATGAGGAAGTACTGGATAGCTGTCTTATTCTGGTATAGGTCCACAGTTCTAGGAAACCCCATGGTAAAAAGAAACAGCCATAATTCTAGCCAACTTAAACGCTTGGTATAAACCATCTTCAAAATAAACAATCACAACAAACTACATACATTACTCATTTTCATTCTGCTCACTATATTTGGTTTTTACTTGATTACTTCATGAAGTCACATATCTAGTTCAGTCATAAACGGAGTATAAATACAGTGAATTTGTAAGGTCAAGTAAGGTCCTGGATAATATCTCACCTGTCAGTAGTATGTATACGTTTAACTCCTACAGAAGGTCATGGAGTTTGCTATTTTTCCACAGACGATGAGAGCGCCAACCATATAGCTTTTTGTGGATGTGTGGACGACAAAATTCTTGATGTGGATCTGAATATAATCAGCTTAGATCAGGCACAGTGGGTAGTCTCTCTTTTTGGCAGTGAACTTTGTTTCTATACATCCTAAAGGCATTTCTTGTAACTAGTTTATTGAGATAAAAATATTAAGCGTGTTATTATCGATACTGTTTCACACATAGAGGAAGCTGTCGTACAGTGTTCTCTTCCTTACAATATTTTCATAATGAATTTTAATCCATGAACAAAAAGCCAACCTTAACTTTGCATATATTTTATATGGTAAAAATATCCGTTGAGACTGAAATATTTGTATCCTAATCAGCTGATTAAGTTCTACATCGGAAATTTTTTAAAAATTCTCTTATGTTTCTCCTCCCTCTCTGGTATTTTTTCATGCAGTTCGCAAATCAAGTGAAGGTTATACAACTGATCAAGCTGAACAAAAAATGATAATAAACTTGGGAATGATGAAAGATGGATTAATCACTGATATTGATATGTTTGAAAACTTAAAACCATTGGGCTCTACTACCCCGTGCTTATAAGGATTTCAGAAAACACACAAGAAAGATATTTCAATCTGCCCTGTAATGGATATGAAAAACTAACCATGCCATCCAACTACCGAATGTTTGTTGGAAATTTTTGGGTCGGTAAGAAATACGATCAGTAAATACAATACCCTTGACTTCTATGCTTTTGTGGATTTAATAGCTGACTCAAATTTTTTTCAGGAGACGATGATTCTTTTAGATGTCACCTCTCTCTTCGAGAATACGTCCCTTAGTGATTATATCAAAAATAATGGCATCGCTATCTCAAAGGATTGCTGTACATTACACATTCAATGTGCAATTCAGACTCAACGATGATTTCTATAAAGAAATTGGTGTCGTTACTATGAAATTCCTACTAAGTCCTCTCAGCGAAATATTTCGTGACCAATCTAGAGAATACTGTTGTTTGATTGATAACTGGTGATTCTCACTTCCGTAGGCGGTATTTAGATGATGCATTCAATCTTTTTGATGAAGCTAATGTTGTTAATAAAATAATACAGACGTTCAGTATGTCCTGCTAGTCGATCACATTCACCCTATGGTCAGAGACAACTTCAGAAGTTTACTTCCTTGATGTTTCATTCAGAAGAAAACCGAACGGCTCTTTAGAAAGATCGGTTTATACAAACGCGACATGGAAAGGGAAATATGAGAACTTCTAGTGCTGGGTTTCACTGAGTAAACAGAGAAATTTGATGCATTCCCTATCTTCGAGAATTAAAAGGTCTGTACAGAAGACACAGTCGGAGTAAGAGAGGATGGAACCCAAAAAATGTCTATGAAAAGTTGATTTCCTCTATTATTCACTGACAGCAACCTGGAGCCTATACGCTTGACTGAAAGAACTCACTGAAGAAGATTTTGTTCTAGAACATTGTATTTAGAGGGCGTAAGGTCTAGGAGATCTTACTCAGTCAGCTGTGCGAATTCCTGAAGAAAACCTTTTATTCAGTTGGAATACGAACTGTATTCTTAAGTAGATATCTGATATTAGGATGCGCCAAAGATAAGTCGCCGCTTCAGGACACCACGCTGCGTATCCGCCGTTTTATTTACTCTTGTGGAGCTTGTAATGTTGATCGTTCAAAGCGTGCACATTCCGAACCCTTTATGCTGGCATTGTCCGGCATGGTTATTGAATGGTGAATACAAACCAGCCAATAGCTTAACTGTTGAACATCTAGTCATTTCATCATCTACCTCCACCGGAACCCCCAGTCTAAATTATTCACAAAGTAGAACAAATTGTTTCGAAAGGAAGCTGGTTAAGAAACTTATAGATAGCGTAAGCTTTGGGGATTCGTCAGCTCACAAGCAATTTTCGTGTTCAGAATAAGTATATTCAATTCGCTAGTTTACCATGGTTCTAGCATACGAAGTGCTATTTTGTTGATCATTTTTTGACGTGGTTGTTTTCTCTCCTTTATCCTCCTGTATTCTTCAAGTGGACAATAATCTTTTAAATATCTGTTCTATATCTTGTTTAGACACCTGTTCGCTTATATTTTTATCTTCCTTATAATCTTCAAGTGGGTAATTTTCCATATTTCGCTTTCATGTTTTAATTAATTTTTTTACTCATTGAGTGTTACGTAATTTTAAATTCTGACTGACTTTTAATACCTCTGTTAATGACACAGTAATTCAGTATTTTATTATGGACCAGTACATGTTAAGCTAACTGTAAGTACGATTTGGCAGCTCTAGAAAATCATACCTTCTCTAAGAATATTTTTCCTAGTGAACCTCTTCATATATTGGTATTTTTGGTATTGGTGAGTACTCTTATCTGCGTGGTTAGATTGTGAAGAGTTCGTTATCATTATGGACAAAATCAAAAGGAGTTCTATTTGAAATAGGTAAACTTTAATGATATCTAGAGTACGAACGAAATTCTCAGTACTCAACGCCAAAAAAAAAAATAAAAAAAAAAACTAATCGCGATTCTATACTAATGTCGGTGAATTTTTTAATTCAGTACAAGCGTTGCCGAATTCCAAGCAGGGAGGACAGAAAAAAAACTACAAGTATAACGTTCTGCGTAAACTTTCAAATTTTTGAATATGTTTGCTAGCGTACTAAAGTTATCGCATGTGCCTCGAAGTAACACGGTAATGAGGTAAAAGGCTGTCCCCAAGCATGTATGGAATGCAATTAGGAGAGGTGAAAGTAAAAATTGTTCAGTTTGATAGGGTATTTGTTTACAAGATTATTAGATGCACGGAAATTCTTTGGCTAGGGAGGAGATTCAAAACCTATAATAGCTAGCTAAATCGTTGATGTGATGTTGGAGGCTAATGATTCTTACGCAATCCCATTCCATCTATGATGATTGGATATTGTACTCGCGCTAAAGATTCCTAGTTGACCAGGCGAAACGGTGGAATTACTTCTGATTCATTCGCTGAGATTTTACAAATATATTATTCCTATTTTGATGTTTTACATCAACTCGGCGCCCAAATACTGTGAAACTATTCGCTCTAATTTGGACGAAAGTTCTTATAAGTAAAAAATAAGCTTACATTTTATTCGACTTGTAATACAAAACATAAGTAGATGGCGCATTTTGTACAAAGGTAAATTAAACTTCAAATATGCTAAACTGGACTGTTTTATAGTGTTTGTGGAGATTTTCGAATTTCATAGTTTACATCACAAACCAATCTTAGTTAGACAAAAATTAAAACTTAGAAGTCATTTAGTAACTGTTTATCTTAGTCAGGGACTCCTCAGCTGTAAGTATATACCATCGCACTCGGATTCGAACCCAAGATCTTTGGGTCCTACGGCAACTTCTTATTATTGACAGAATGGGCATCTATTAGGACAGTTAAATACTGTTGATGTAAATTATTATATCCAAGCTCACATTGGAATAACTCAAGTTATTGGGGCATCTAATTCCTGTAAAAAAAGGAAATTTAATTATTTATCATATTTTTTTAAAGAAAAAAAAGAAACACAATTCAACATACTTTCTTTTCTATTATCTTCATTGAAATGGTAATAACAATTTTGATAAAACTAAATTGATGATTCTATTACCGGATACACAATCAATATTTAAAAGGTTCATAAATTGATCGCAATTAACAATAATCTAATCAATAAAATCAATTTCTGATTAGTTAAACAACTACAATTTTATAATTACGATCATTAATGATGAATATTATTGAAGATAATTAAGTAAACTACAGAATAATTAGAATGAAACATCTAGAAAGGTTGTAAATATTTCCTTGAATCCCCCCCCAAAAAAAATTGACTGATAATCGGGAAGAGAGCTGAAATTAAAAAAAAAGGAAAAAAAAAGAAAAAAGAAAAACAAAGTGAACTTGTAAATTCCACGGTATATGAAGTGTATATGTTAATCTTTCTTGGTTAATGTTAAATATTGAAAAATCTCACCTTTTTTTGTTGTTTTTCTTCTCAAAGCAAACAGAAGGGGTATAATAAATTGTAGATATTTATTTCATATCATTTAAAGTTATATAAGTTATAATTTAATATACATACCAACTGATGATGAGAGTTAAGATGGCTTTACATAATATCCAATTTTAAACTAATTCTAGTGATTTTAGTAACAAATTTTATAAACTAAACATTTTGTTGCCAGGAAATAATTGGATATTAAATATCTTTTATAGAACTGAAATTATTATTATTATTTTTTTCAAAGTTCACCTGTTATTTATAAACAACAACAGCTTTCATGCCAGGTTCAGGAGGTGGTGCAGCCTGTTTAGCATGAGTTTCACAATATAATTGTTCTTTAATGTAGAAATAACCAATATTGCGTAAACCTATTCCACATTTACAACATTTAAGGCATTCAGGATGCATTGGGATACGACCTTGTACTTTAACAAAAACACCGCGTATAAAACCTCCACATGATCCGCAATGCATTGATGGCGGTGTTGTTGGTGATACTCGAGGTGCTGCACCATCAAGTTGATTACCTGTAGCATTAGATAATGTTCTTTCAAATGTTTGATTTCTATTTTTTTGATTATATAAACCCATAGGTGAATTGTATGATGAGTGGCTAATTTTTCTATAACGTCCCTCACCGACTTTTGTTAGTACGTTTTCTCCGGGTGCCGGTGGTGATTGACCAAATGGAAGTGGTGAGATATTGTGTTTAACTCCGATAGATGATGACTCTTCATTTTGCGATGTAGCCTCTAAATTAACATGAGTCCCATATGCTTGATGATTATTATGACTATTATTTGGTGACATTTGAACAGATGAAACAATTTTAGGTTGCCAAATAGTTTGTCGATTAACTGGTTGTGGAGAAACTGGTTTTGGTGATCTACTTAAAGAATGTTTTGGTGATGGAGAAAAATTATTTTGATGTGTATATGTATTTGCTATGTCACTACGTTGAACAAACAATTCTAAATCATTACTTGATCGTATGATCTCCATTTTCGCATCATCATGTCTCATCCATTTAGTTTCAGATTGATTAATTCGTACTACATGATCACCAGCCCGAAGTCCACTGTAATCGGCTATACTTCCAGGATTTACATGTTGTATAGTAATAGAATGACCAAAATCAGTACCGCCTTCTAATCGAAAACCCCATGGAATAGATGTATCTTGACGAATTAAACGAATTGAACAATGTTGAGAAGCCATTATTAAAAAGAAATTTAATCTTTATGAGAACATATAATAAATGTTTATAACATAATTTACTATTCAGTCTCTTCTAAAGTGAATGTCTTTTACATACAGTAAAGAAGGGATGAAAACACATTAAATATTTCTTAAACAATCAAAATTATCATATAGATTAACTGTGTCCTAATTGATTTGGATTGGTTCCTTATATTAAATACAATTGGCTTAAACAGATAAGTTCAGTGGGAATAATAGGATGTAGCATATACATTTGTACATGAAACACATAACATGTTATACAAGATATGAATTAATACTGCCCTACAATTCATACTTTCTGCACTTTATTGATATTTTTTTGTCTCTCACACAAATTGTTCGTTTATACTAATGATAAAATATACATTCACATTAGATAAAATAACCGTTTTTCATTGGGTAGAAATAAATGATTATTATTACCATTATTATTATTATTGAGGTACATTTGATAATGACTAAAATTAGCAGTCAAAATAAAGGGTACACTGTGTGCAAATTGTTTATGTGACAATCAACAACAAACTGGTCACTGAAGACATTGGTGAAATGGTTGCTCAACTTCGTGGATTGGTTGAAGTTAGACATTAACACCGTTGGATGCCGGCTCAGTGGTCTATCGGTTAAGTGCTCTGGCACGAGACTGGTAGATCCTGGGTTGGAATCTCGTGAGGCGGATCGTGGATGCACATTGCTGAAAAGTCCCATAATAGGACGAAACGGCCTTCCAGTGCTTCCAGGTTTTCGATGGTGGTCTAGCTTCAATTGACTCACGATTTCAAGTATATATAGAAATTACTTATTATTTTAGAATTGATAAATTGAGGCTAACAATGGAACTCAAAACGAGGATAAATGTACCTGAATCTTATTGTTAAAGTTTACTCGAAGACTCAGACCTAGTACTTATCTCTTTAAATGTCAACGTGCTATCCGATAGGCTGGTGATTTTAGAGAGGTACTGGCTAGTTTATGGGTCCCAAATAGAACAAAACGTAAGTTCTGGTTTCAGTTATCTGTTTTAAAAAGCTTATGATAAAGTGCCTGTATCGAAGCAATTCGCACGGGATCACCAGCAGTGCTATACAGGAAACTTTTCATTCTACTTAGAACTTATTAAATAAACGCACCTGTGTCTTCAGGTTGATGTTCACATTGAAACTCTAACAAAGAGCTCGTCAATCTGAAATTCAGCGAATAATCTTGAAGAGAGCTATAACAAAGACTGGTGCGGAATAATATCAAATCATTTTTATTTCGTTAGGTTCTCATCAGCTATATACAACCTACATTATTTTAAAATCGCAGTTATTATTAGATATTGACATATTCAAAAACACGGTGATGAGTGATGAATATGTATATCATGATGTAGCGATGGTTCCAATAGGGTGATTAAAATCATAAAATTTTTTTTAAATTCAGATAAATAAGTAAAGTGTGAGATGGAAAGTTCCAGAATTTTGAACTAGTGATTAGAAGTCATAGCATTAACAATCATTGTCTGATTTTGTAATGAAGTAGATGAAAACGGATTAGTGACAATAAAGATATGTGTTAAAACTAGTCAGTTCGAATGAATTATATCATTCATTATTTCAACTTTTTCCTAACGTTTGATTACATCATTGACTGTCCCGATACTTTGTTCTGTTTTTTCTTCTTTACAAAAGAAACAAGTTTTTGATTTGATTTTTATTTATTCATGCCTATTACCCCTCGTAGAGCACCGACCAGAGTAATGTGGAATAAGTTAAGAGATTCTGAATAAATAACTGGTATTCTATTGTAATTCATAGACATAATGTCGGATATGACTTATACCAAAAGAAACAAACAAAATCAACTCACTAAATAGTTTCAATAATCTTTCATTAACCTTAGTTGAATATAGTGAACCACTTTTCTTTATTCATAAGTGTTGAGTCGGCTTCCGGAGAACTTCAACGGAGTCTCTAGAGGCCCAAAAGGAGCCGAAGAGCCCTAGCCAATCAGAGTATGATGGAGCATTCTAGAATTCCAACGTGGCGTGCTACTATTGGTCGGCAGCATAATATGTCGTTAACGGATTGGCTGAAATATGATGTTGATTTAACAGATACTAACATCTATAAATACCCATGATTTTCTGTACAAGAACGAACCTTGGAGTAAAGTATTTTCTCTCATACTTGCGTCTTCTCTCTGGTGTTTAAGTCGCTGAGTAGTTCTAGCCTGTGGGTTACCAGAATAGCTTAGGAAAACGAATATAGCGTTCAATCGACAAGACTTATCAATAAGTACTATAATATATGCATCAAATCATTTACTAGTTTATAATCTTGATAAAGTTTTGCCATTCACTTTTATATTTCAGCATGCTTACTCTAAAGAAACTAACTGTAGCATGAGAAATAACCATGTTATACTTGTCTTTCAAACAGGTGTATTCAAAACACCAGGTGGTCAATATGCATAATAAAGTCAGACATAACAAATGCTATGTAGCTATATTCTTAAAAAAAGAAAAGACATATTACATTGAGAGATCATTAGGTGGAAAAATATAATTTCAAAGGTGAAAGCCATGTTGAATTAATGGGTTTTGCTATCTTAAAATTACTTCATCTTTGTATGTTGTTATATATATACAAGATTATAATCCAGCAAGTCTCAGAAATGGGTTTTTTTCGTTTTAAAATGTTGGTAGAGTTTAACAGAAAACTGGATATGCATATTTAAGTAATCTAAGCTAAAAATTAAACAGTTTCATTCAAAACACTCTAGACTAACAATAATCATGAGAGAACTGATGATTAAACATAATACGTATTCCTGAGGTTATAGTGAGAAGTCATGAATAATAGAGGTTAGTCATATCGTAAATGAGGCAGGTGTTGCTGTCAAAAATGGATAATGATAGCAAAATATCACAAAGTGGTTGACGTTGGAAATATAAATCATTGGATATCCATTAATTAGTTCGAAGCCAAGGGCTATCCACTAAACTTGTAGATCCAGCTTTTGATCTCTGTAGCAGTCACTGATGTGGATATTTACAAAGCCTTAGACGACGGTAATACTGCTGTCTAGTTTTTCCTTATTTTCTAATTCTTGTCTTGCTAAAGCCATTTGGTGACGTGTACTGTAAGTTTTTTACAGTGTATTGTAGATGAGTATAACATCACTGAATGATAGAGATGTTTTTGGGTATGAGTACTAACAATGTACATTTGATATGCCATATTTATAATGAACGGTTTCATATTTTCTTATAAAACTTAAACACTAAACAGTAAGGATAAAATGCTTTTCAAGTAATTTATCGACTGAATACAAGTTTCTTAGTAGAAAAATTTAGGAATAAACTTGTGAAAATGTGATTTTTTCGAGGACGAAGAACACACATTCACACCTATGCTACATACATCATGTCTCCTCAGTGAGTCGGACAAGAGTCAAGCCTAACACAGTCTTCTTTCCTATGCCAAGCCCATTCCTTTGGCTGAGGTTTTGCTAGATAATAGATGGGGACAGTGATAATCTCGGTTACCCGTTCATGTACATCGCTAACTATATGACGAGGTACCTGGTTACCTTAAGATAGTTTAGTAAAGGCCTCTTATATCTTGCATGCTTTTGGTCTATTTTTTTGAGGCGAACTGAAGATTGATAATTTTATTTTGTACTCCTTTTCAACTACGTTCTTTGGAAAAAAAGTATTTGATGTACAAACCTTTCGGGGAAATCCGAAAATATAATAAAGACTAATCTGAAAATGAATTTTTCGAATTTATAGTAAAAGCGCTCTAACTTCAATAGGAGTAATTCAGTGATAGATAAACTTTATATTAAGAATTGGAAGAGGTTGAAAATGTTATCTGTCAGTCTTTAAACCCATATCTCCACTGTGTGGCACTCGCTCACAGTTTCGATTCTGTACACGTTCAGTTGTTCATACTGGTTTCGTATCTTAGGTGAAGATGGCACAACTAATTAATATCTCCTGATAACCAACATTTTCTTAATCTATAATGAATACCTTCAGAAATTTGCACTTCTCGGCTGGATGTACCTGCATGTCAATTAGAGACTGATCAGTTGCAGTCCTAAACATCAATGGGAAGATTCAAACAAACAATACTAAGTGAATGCAAAAATAATTTTGAATATACACACGTCTAATGAATTTCAGGAACAGAATATATCGATTCCAAAGTTTTTGTAGATTAATTACCGTTTCCAGTTGTTTGTTTTTCATCATTGTCTTGAGGTAGTGTCACTACAGTTTTCCGTAAATTTCATTTAATATTAGGAATATGAAGAAACGAATTGATGTTGAATTGAAGATAATTGAAAGTAGTTTGTCAATACTTCAGGTTTACTGAAAATCTAACTTATTTCTCGAATTCTGAAAATAACCTACACAATTAAATTCATTTAGTATTGTTTGTTTGAATCTTCCCATTGATGTTTAGGACTGCAACTGATCA
>NC_031502.1:6252420-6269665 GCF_000237925.1 Schistosoma mansoni | reverse complement strand
TGATCAGTTGCAGTCCTAAACATCAATGGGGAGATTCAAACAAACAACACTAAATGAATTTAAACTTCACCCCATTGCACAAGCAAGTGGCCATCAGGACTCAGTGGCCGAGTGGATAACACGATGGCGTTTGGAGCGAAAGGTACTGGGTTCGACTCCCAGAGTGGACATCAACTCTGAGATGCAGGTATATCCAGCTGACGTGTCTCAAATAGGACGAAACGCGCGTCCTGGATTCCACTGCTAGCCACTATCCATCTTTGCTTACAGCCTACACAATTCTTTGATTATTTGTACTAAAATCAGATGATTTCTTAAAACTAAAGGAAGAACCCTCTTTTGAATGAATATCTCACATTAAGAACATATGATCAATAAGGAGAAAATAATATCTGAAACAAATGACTTGATTAAGGATGTTGTATTTATCTAGTAAATAAATCAAGAGAAGTACAGTGAATATTGATATGTTGTGAAAACATGGTGTTCAATAATCTCTATAGTTCATATAAAGTATAGTATTTGGGTAACATTTTAGAAGACTAGTCAGCTGAGATCAATCTGTGAAGAATACAATATACCATTTAAAACCAATCTTCACGAAACCTTTTTAACTAAACTATAATAGTCTGCTCACATGTAACTAACATCAAGATATTCCTGAAGTTCTACTGAGAAGTCGTGACTTCTGGAATTCAGATATGTCGGGGTTCAAACTGTTTTTACCAATAGGGTTCAGTATGGTTAGGCTTTATGGAAAACTGGTTAGATTAGAAATCGTATGACGGGACACTTGATCAGTGGTTATAATACTTAGTGTTAGTTTTGAAACATAAAGGTCTAAAGTTCTATCTATGATGGGGTCGTGAGTAACTTAAAATAGTGCTCAAATTAGATTAGTTTGTGGTGAACACAACCTACAAACTAACTTTTTGTCTAGGGTGGGAAACATTAATTCACAGTATATCTTTTACATTTTGAATGACCAATATTTCTTGTATCAAGTTAATGAAGATACATGTAACTTTATATATACTTTTATATATTTCTTGTATGTTCCATGATCGTTTTATCAGTTATTATTCATGTTTATTAGCTTGGAGATTAAATAATAATGTTTTATTTTTTACTAATATGCGTCGTCGCATACATCACACAATTTAAATCAAATTTTTACAATAGTAGTTATATGATTGTTGATATAGAGAGGCAATCAGAAGTAACCGAATGAGAAGGTCAACCGACGGTAATCAGAAGTGACCTAAAGGACAAGTGCATTTTATTGGCTAAGCAGTGGATCAATTTCCTGAAGATTAGAGTGATATACATATGAATAAGTGTGCATTTTATTCGGTAACCCAAAACACTTTCACACCCCTTCTTATGTTGTCACTTATGTAGTCATTTGGGTGGGTTAGCGCTTAGCCTGCCGTGTATCAGTATCATATTTTGGATACCTCCCGTCACAATGATTGCTAGTGGGGAACTGTCTAGAACAGTATTATTTTTCTGTCAGAAAGCACTGTAGATAATTAATTTATCAGTTGTGAATTATGTACAATTCAGAAATTGACAACTAGTAGAAGACTTAGTGGTTAACCAGTTAACTAAATCTCTTGTTAAGCTGGAGAAAAGATAAATTATCCAAATCAGTTGCATAAGTCATCATTCATCAATCGATCTGTATCATCAACGAGTAGCTTAAGAACTACATATACAGAAATCTCTATTTGAATTCATCAATCGTCATTTACATTTTTCTTTTGTATAAAATTGTACCGTACAATTTTGTTTTAATGATAAACATCTCCTTACTATGGTAAAAACGTTTCTTTACTTTATCAATAAAGAAATGTTTTTTCGACTTCAGCTTGATAAATGTGAGGCTTAATTATTTTTACAGAAAGAAAATCAACTTTGTATGATCACAGAATCGTATGTATAACTGAGTTGTTATATTTTTCAGAAAGATCAACCCAACAATCTGTACTATATAAAGATGGACACTTAAAAGCATATCTATTTATCTATCTAAATGTTAATTGAATAAAACAGAAAGAAAGAGTATAGAGAAGAAGGTTGCGTTCTGCATTTAGGACAATCGGTCCCTAACAGTGAACGACAACAACGGAAAAAACAGAGAGGGAGAAGAGTAAAAATAGGCAAAGGATGCAGGTAAAATATCTTCTGTAAAAGTACTATGTTGCTTATTTTGAAGACATGTGATCTGATTCCATTTCGGAACAAAAAAGATATGGTTACAAGTAATGAATATGTATATAAATCAACTATTTATTAGTTGTTGTTCGCGTTTATTGACTGACCTGAAATCTATGATCATATTACATTCTTAAAAATGCTAAACCTAATCAGTCATGTGTAATTTACAAATTGGGATTCAGTTTTTATTGCAACGGAATAGTTAGTTTCATAGTTTATATTACGAGTTGATCTTACTTAGACAACCACTGGATACCAAGAAGCAATAGATGGTTGTTTCGTTCTGGTGTAGAACATCTCGGCAACGTACATTCATAAGTCCATTGAGGATTGAAACAAGAGTACTCAAGTCATGAGATGAGTCCTTGAATTTTTGACCACACAGTTGGCATCCAGTGGCTTAAATTCCTTACTTCAATCAATGTACAATATTGCTTAACCAACTTCCATTGTCATTGGTGAGTAACTGTCTTACTGAATACATAGTTAAACTCCATTTCTCATGGCTTTTGTTTAGAACTCCGGAAATTACAGCTCGAAATCAGTTAGTAGTAAGCATATAGTGATTTTTAAAATAGGATATTCTTTAGAGGAGTTCCACACTAGGACGAAATATCCGTTCATTGCTTCTTAGTTTTCACTGGTTGTTTAAATAAGTTCTATTAGTGATCTATGAAATTCAGTAATCTCTAAAACTTCCTATAATAGGGATAATAAGTCGTATTTCATTTGTAAAGACAGGAGAATAAAATTAAGGAGGAAAAATATAATAATAAATGATTTCATTGCTAGCAACTGTCAAACTTTGCTTGGAAATGCTTATGACTTAATACGAATATAGAAACAATTAGTTTAGGAGAGACCGGTTAGTTGTAGTTCTAAAAATCTACAGCGAGAATATACAAATTATTACAAATAAATATGGTTCATTTGCGATGCAGAAACCAGCGTCTGCCTTAACTCAGTGGATAACGTATTAAGCGTTTGGGGCAGAAGAGTCTGCGTTCGAGTCTCTGTATGAACAGTGGAGTGGTGCAAATCGAGCTGGCGAGTTCCAAACAGGACAAAATTCTGATCCTGGATATCACTATCACTATCAAGCTTTGCCTCGAATAGTCAATTATATCTGTTATTTGTTATTAGTATTTAAAGCATTTTAACTTTCTTTTTAGTCTTAGTTTTCATTATTCATCTGATTTAATGAAATAGGAAGTAATTCATTTCTGCTAATTACATTCACTTCATTTATCTTAGAACTAAGAAATGCAATAATGCAACCATTGTTCTTTGATCACCTATCTATTTATTTGTGTTCCCAATATTGGTATAAGGGATCTGTACAACGTTTTGATTACAAGAGAAAAAAAGAGAAATGGTGAATGTCATGTTTTTATTCCTTTATAGGTCGGTCGAATCTTACCGATCAAGTAGTAATGTGGTCATTAGTCAAATTGACTTTATAAGTTGTACGCTATGTCGATATATGAAGTGATCGAGGGTAATATGCAGGAAACCCTCGATGACCACGCTTTTCTGCCAGGTGGTATTCGCCACTTAAGCGTATCTGAAGTCATGAAGGAATTGATATCTACTATGAGATTTAGGTCCACGTCATCAACCAACTAGCAGTTTTAATTTAAATAGTCAGTATAAAAAGTTGAAATGGGGTGAATTTCAGGCCAATAACGCCTTAAGTATTTACAAAATGTCACTAATAAAGTCAGACAGTTATATGAAAGTGGAATAGCAAAAGTACAATGAGGTATTTAGGTACCAAAAAGAAGAATCAAAAACTTGACTAATAAATTTGTTTAAACTTTGTGCGTAAGTATCATAATAAGAAATGGACAAAGTAATTGAAATTTTGGAAAGATCATTTAATTGGTCAGATGGTCAAGATTAGACGTTAGAAACGTTTTCTGACATCCAATTTCGCTTTATTTGTATACAAACTAGGAAAGGTATTGTTAAAAGCTTACGTGATGAACAGGTTTAATAGGATCAGAAAAAAACATATATCTGATCAACAAAATATACCACTTGTTGTAAAGGTAAGTTTATGGATGGATCAATAGAATGGTATTCAACTTGCCATATATTTCGAGATCCCACCTTTAACATAAACCAATGATTATAGAATGTGATACCAATAAACGCAATCAGGTTTAGTAACTGACTGATAGACTGTTTTACATTTTTTCTCTATAAGTCCTTTCCTTACAAATAGCTTTTGTTAAAGGATATATTATGAGATATTGTATGCTCAGGCTAAATAACTAGAGTAATACTAATTTGAATAAAGCAAGAGCAACTAAGGTGTCAGAGTAACATGAATTTTTTTATTTCTTGGATTTTCTCAGTTGATTATAACCGAGAGACAATAACTATAATTAAGTAATCTGTAAGGGTTGTTTGGATCTTCCAGTTGCTAATGTTATAGGCTGCAGTTAACTAGTTTCCTCTCAAATAATCTTTACAAGTGAACTGAAACCTACCACGTTGGATAATCTAGAGGTTATCTAGCCTCAGTAAACAAGTGAATAACACGGTAGATATTTGAAATAGAAGGTGCTGGATTAAAATCCCATTATCAACATTAAATCTGAGATGCAGATACATCCAACTGATCAGTACAAAATGAGACGAAACACGCATTTTGAATTCCATTACTAGTTACCATCTGACTCTGTTTATAACGGTTACTAATATTTTAAATCAAGGATGACTTGTAAGACTAAATAACAGTAACTATAGAAGAATCTATTTGATCATAAATACTATGCCGATATTTGAAAACTATTCAGAATAATCTATGTAAAAACAAATTTGAATTTATTACTCTCTACTGTGAATATCGCTATTAAAACTTGAAAACTGAATGCATACCTTCAAAGAAAAAAGAAAAAAAAACAAACAGTTCCAAACCTGTTTTATGTTGGTAACTTCAAATTTTCGTTGTTTAATTGTATTATACATTATGTAGTTGAGATCATGAGTCACTTGAAGCTAGACCACCATCGAAAACCCGGAAGCACTGGACGGCCGTTTCGCCCTGTTGTGGGACTCCTCAGCAGTGCGCACCACGATCCCGCCTCACGAGATTCGAACCTAGGACCTACCAATCTCGCACCAGATCACTTAACCGATAGACCACTGATCCGGCGTCCAACGATGCTAATGTCTAACTCCAATCAATCTACGAAATTGAACAACTACTACATGAAGTTCCTCTTCACCATTCTTTTTTTATTTTTGGCGTTCACTTATTTTACTCTATTAATTCACTTATCTTGAATAATCGTTATTATGTAACTTTTTGAATCAATCCCCATTTTCTAGAAAAAATGTTTTTACCATATCCCATTAAGACATTTTTTATTATAGAGGAACTTCACTTTTGTTAATATAAACCTTTAACCATTAAAACCTTTTTTTAAAGTTCTCCCATAATTGTTGCCATTATTTTATTAATCTTCATTGATAGAATATCAAGTATGTACATTAGTTTTACATAGTTATTACTACTGTTTATAGGTTTTAAGTAGTTGAATAGGATCTAAATGAAATAAGTAAATTTATATTATTCTGTTATTGTTCATTATTCTTGCTCAATCCAATTTAAAAGATTGTGTGAAATTTACTGATTGCCATTGTATAAAATCTAAATTAAATGGCGAAAGTGAGCTTTGAAAATATTTTAATGGTTTTGTTGATGTGTGAAAAAACGGGAAATCATCTTAAATGTCATTTTTGAAGTGTCAACTAGACAAAATACAAAATAATCGGTGAGGTTAATAATTCATGGACGATCTTTGAGCGATGCCACAGGGACCGTGAGAACTAAAAAACGATGGTTATAAACGAGTATGGAATTAGGATTTAGATTTACAGTTGATAGTTAGAGTTAGGAATGAGATTTAGGGTTTTCATCACGAACTGAGATCAGCCAAAATACTAAAACGCTATTTATCCAAATGGATGAATGAATTTCAGACCAAGGCCTATTATCGTAAATATGATTGATTCGTCCATAAATTGTAGTCTCGCTAAAATTACCGTAAAATTTGTATTTAGTCTTGTTATTTTAGATAGTGATAGTGTATGATTAAGTTGGTTCTATCGTTCTATGGTTTGTACATAAATGGGCTTTCAGTTTGAGTATGTATTAATTTGATGAAACACTTGAAAATATACAAACTAATTGCTGAATTCACTCAGTCACAAGCAAAGTAACAGCTAGTGAATATATACACTGAAGATTCAAGTTATCACATTATATCAACACAACAAGATAAGATCATCAAGATTAATATCAGGGTAATTCATTTTTGTATTAGTTGTTTAAATTTTCCCATTGGTGTTTAGGACTGCAATTAGTCAGTCTCTTATTGACATAATTGCATCCCGTACGGATGGCCTCGATATTGCCTTAAATAACAAGCATTATAAGCAGAGATGGATGGTGGCTAGCACTGGAATCTAGGAAGCGCGTCTCATCCTATTTGGGACTCGTTATCCCTATGTACCTACATCCTGGAGTTGAGTTCGAGTCAATGAGAAAATATTAACTCTGGGATGCAGATGCATCTACCTGGCGAGTTCCAAGTGGGACGAAACTCACGTCCTGAATTCTACTGATGGGTGCCATCCATCTCTGTTTACAATATCAGAGTAGTCTAATTAGTAATAGCATCAGTAGTCGTAAGAAAACACTAGGAATGAACAATGAATGTATTAAGGAAACGTATAAATGTTTTGAGACTGAGAAAGTGTGCATCCTAGCCTCTGTGACTGATTCCAAGCCATTTAATCAACAGTTTTTAACCATTGGTGAGTTTAATCCTACGAAATCCAATAGGACAGTCTGTTCTGATCTCATGGGCTGATGTTTAATCTTGGTTTGGCCACTCGCTGCTTTCTTTCAACCTATTTCTTCACCAGAAACCACGACATATAGGAGTAGGCAGTGGTTAAGGATACGTAATACATGTCCTATTTACAGTAAATTAAAATTTACTGACTCAACGGTTCATTTTCCATCCTATGTAACTGACCACAACATTGTTCTCTCAGTTGTTCAAAAACATACATGTTTTGAAGGGGTCTAGGATAAACTAATAATAACCTTAGAATTCTTCCTATTTTTGAAAGCCATGTTTCTCAGCCATCTGGTAGGACAGAGCAAACTGCTACTTAGTTTACTCTGCTTTTAGTTGGTAAAAATGGACCATTTTCTTAATATTTAAATGATGAAAATTAGGTAAATATATATCATTTCTAATATCATAATCCATTTTACTTAAGAAGCTTCATCTTGCTATTCAATCGAAAGTAAGCTTTCATCAAAGATTGCCATAAGCTAGGAATATTTTATCATACTTGAGTACTGGGTAGATGTTTCGCCATACTTTAGGACCCCACTATGGGGTTCAGACCAATAAGGGCGTTAGTAAAAGAGTGATCATTAAAGAGGGGTAATTAGTAAAGGCTAGGATCGAAAAGGGGAATAAAGGTTTCAATGGTTTGTAATTTGGTTGGTTTACCATCTGCCCCTTTTTCTCTATGACCAATCAAAAACGTTGATCCTTAAATGCCCAATGAAGAGTCCACTTTCCTCAAATACTGTAATTTTTTGAATACAGTAACCTCTTGTTATTATTTTTACCGCAGTTGTGTTATCTCGTACATCAATCTCAAACAGCGATGCTTAGTATCTAGTTGATCTACTTAATAATTAGCATGAAGTTTCTGCATTGGTGAAATTTAAAGAAATATATCTTATCACTTTCTAATGGGTATTAGTTTTATATGATACTCGCAACCTACATATAGTTCTAAATTAAAAGTTATATCTTATATTCTATGATAATTAGATTATTTCACTCCGGTTGCTAATATGATTTTCAGAATGGTAAACTGGTGGATAAACTGCTAATACATTTGTTTTGGTTTTTTTGAATCTTCCCATCGATGTTTCGGACTGTGATTGGTCAGTCTCCTTCTACATATACACATCCTGTTAGGTCAAAAGGTTTATAAGTGGAGTTCAATGATGGTTAGCAACTGAATTCAGAATGGGTGTTTCGTCCTATTTTGGACTGGTCAGATGGATGTATCTGCATCTCAGAGTTGATACTGACTAAGGGATTTGAATTCAGTTCTTTCTATTTCAAGTAACTAAGAAAACAAATGAACACCAATCGTAACTACAAAAATATTTTCCGAAAAGCAATTTAAAAATATGAGTGGTATAAATAAGAAAGTTTTCATTGTATAATGTACTGATATATATTGATTGTAATTTATAATATGTACACAAAGTGGAACAAATATCTATGAATCTTAGTAAGAAAGAAACGATAGAGAAAAATAAGTCACGTGTTGTGGAAATTTTTCTTTATGTTTACAACAGAATTATTATTATATCACATTTCGAAAGATGAAAGAATTTCGGGAAGTCGTTAAATAATTTTTGAGATTGTTTCACCTCCGCTGATATTATCAAGATGATTTTTTCAATGCAATCAATTTTCCTTAGTTGTTTGAGTTGTAGATGCTAGAGTACACTCGACATAATGAGCTTACTTATGCTATTTACCTAGTAATCTCAATCCACTAGAGTTAATAGAAGTGAATTAATTGGTTAATTTACACAGTCTTAGGTTGAAGCTACAATATTCAGTGATTTCTTAACATGTTCCATCCTATTCTAGTGATCAGGTCATCATGCTTTCTATATACACTTAGATAATACATCAAATCTCAGTAAATGAATGTCAAATTTAAAAGAATCGATTATTAGGAAGAAATGTACAAAGGTCATTGTAAGGCTACCTCGGAAGGCTAGCACACGGTATCGGTTAATCAATCTGCTTGACCATACTTGATCTTAGAGAGATTCAATGAACGATTCAATATCTAGTGCCTTTCCGAAGTTTAAGTACATTCATCTAAACAGACTAATTTGATTAGATTCGAGTCATATATCACTGACCCTAAAAAATGTTTATAAAATACAACCATCTTTCCTGGAATTTCATTTGTGACTTACTCTATAGTTTATTTCTGAATTTTAGAGCGAAAACAAGAAGTTTTGTTTGTTGCATCACTAGTATGACACAAAGGAATGTAAATCAAATTCGGAAATTTAAAGAAAAGTTTTTAGTTGACATTATCAATGCTGGTAAATAATCTCGTCGAAAGAATTATCAGACTTTAAATTAAGCTTTAATATCAGTTGTGTAACTTGTACATAAACAAAACATTACAGTTATCCAATCCGCATGCAGTGGTTTTTAGCACTTGTCCAATCGGGAAGTTACACGTCGGAACTGTGGAATGTCTTCGGCTCTTTCAGAGCTTCTTAGAGCTTCCTTGAAATCACCGGGGGCCGTCGCTGCAGTCTATTACTCTTATTATTTTGTCAGTATCTGTTACATTGGGTACGGCTAGTTCTTTGCGGATTGGTTCCAGTTTGTCAGTTCATAATGGGTTAGCTTATGACTGGGAAAATTAATCATAGATATAACTGGTCTCATTAGTACATTGGATTTATGTAATTTGAATTTTCCTCAAACGATCAGCAGGGTTTGAAAACAATGTACGTAGGACTATCAATTATCTTTAGTTTTAGAGCTCCCTAGGTTATTTAGATACCCGATTTGTGAATAATGCGGATTCATCCCTATTTGAATTTGCTGTTGAATAATATCGATAATATCTGTTGAAGTTATAATAAAAGTATGTTTTTATAGTTGAATTCATAAGTCAATTGAAGCTAGACTGTTAAGTAGGATTACAGTAAACTCTATCAGAGCCTCCAGAGGCTCATAAAGAGCCCCAACCAATCAGTGATTAATTGAAGCTATGCTACTAAAATAACGAGATCCTGATTGGCTGTTTAACACACTGACACTATGGAAACTCAAGGTCTCTTAATTACTATAAAACCCCTGTATTTTCTGTACATAAATGAATCCTGTAGTAAAGCGCTTCCCACACCCTTTGTGCCTTTTCTCTGGTCTTCAAGTTGCTGAGTAGTTCTAGCTCGGGGGTACGGAACTAGCTTAGGGAAGCGAATATAGCGTTCACGATCGGTCAGACGTAACAATTGGCTACAGCCTAGATCAAATACATAACACCATGGAAAACCTGGAAGTACTGGACGGCCATTTCGTCCCATTGTGGGACTCCTTAGCAGTGCGCTTCACAAAACCCTTTCTGATAATAGTCATATGCTCACTAGTGACTGGCTTCAAGAGGTATTTCCTGGAATTATAGTGAGAAGCAGTGACCCGTGGAGTTCAACCAAGTCTGTTGTAGAGATATCAACTCACTGAAGACAATTGGTGAACGGTCGCTCAAAATCGTGGATCGGTTGAAGTTAGACATTAACACCGTTGGATGCCGACTCAGTGGTCTATCGGTTAAGGGCTTTGGCTTGAGACTGGTAGGTCCTGGGTTGGAATCTCGTGAGGCGGGATCGTGGATGAGCACTGCTGAGGAGTCCCATAATAGGACGAAACGGCCTTCCAGTGCTTCCAGGTTTTCCATGATGGTCTAGTTTCAATCGACTTATGAATTCAACTATAAAATTACTAAAATCTCCATAAAACCTCTTCTGATAAAAGTATGTTTGTCGATGGTAATGAAATGAAGATTTACTAAAGTCCATTTTCAATAGAGTGAAAAGTTGATTTGCATTTCAAAGATAATAGACAATTGTATTCATCTCATAAGTATACTGACACAGATTATTTATAGTGAAAACACGATTAATAGATGCAACTATTCCTATCTGTACCGAATATGAATTTATTTCTAGATGTTAAATAGTCAGGAAAAATCTTCAAAAGAGTTGGATGGAAGTCCTATTCTATCCAGAACTTGTCATCAGTATAGTATCTACAGTCTTAAGAAGAACTGATATTCTTAATGGCATCTTATGAGGCGTCATCTAGTGTCAAAGACAAAAAACGGTACGGTTACGTAATTTCTAGACTTCTATTTTGTCAGTAATCTGAAAGAAGGTTTCAAAAATTTGTTCTCGCATTCATTAAAGCGTTTCATCAACATACAGTATCCGTATTTCGGCTAGTATATTCTGTATAGGTCAGTGATTAGATCAAAAAGATGTTTTTTCTTCAATAAGATGGTCAATTTGTTTGGACATTCAAATCTATTTCATGAAAATTTCTAAATCTAATAGTTTCGTGCATAGAAACAACTTGCCCATTTACATTCTATTCTGGGCTTTTTATTAATCATATACAAACGGATTTACCCTTATTTTGAATGTAAAGCTTCGGGTTTTATATTTCCGAATTCAAATGTTGTTCTTTCTATGTCTTTCATCGATTGAATGGTGTTTAATTTGCCAAAATTGTTATGTAATCATATTCGAGATAACAAGTCAGCTTACTTTCTAATTTTACATAACAATTCAACTTGTGCTAAGTTCAAATAATACAAAATTCTTAACTTAATCAAATTTAAACAAAAGCAAAGGCTTGGTAAGCAGAGATGGATAGTGGCTAGCAGTGGAATCCAGGACGCGCGTTTCGTCCTATTTGGGACTCGTCAGCTGGATGCACCTGCATCTCAGAGTTGATGTTCACTCTGGGACTCGGACCCAGTACCCTCGCTTCAAACGCCATCGCGTTATCCACTCGGCCACTGAGTCCTGATAGCCACTTGCTTGTGCGATGGGGTGAAGTTTGAATTCACTTAGTATTGTTTGTTTGGATCTTCCCATCGATGTGTTTAGGACTGCAACTGGTCAGTCTCTAATTGGCATATGTGCATACTGTGCGTATTGCCTCGATATACCTTAATTCACAAGCATGGTAGAGACTGACCAGTTGCAGTCCTAAACACATCGATGGGAAGATCCAAACAAACAATACTAAGTGAATTCAAAGCAAAGGCTTGTTCAATATTTTTCATTCTTAATAGTCTGTTAGCTACATTCCACTGAATAATTCATCCCGTATTATCAATACTGGCATCGTTACTAAAAAACGGAATGATTATTTGTCTGGGAGAATATTTATTTAGTGTTTAGGATCTTACAAATAACTAAGAATATAAACTTCTTCATGTGAAAGTATTATACAGATAAGTGTGTAGCATCCATTCTAAACGCCTACTCATCTAATGCCACAAATAACATATCGTAGACAAACATTTGAAATATATTTCAATTTATTGGGTAGAATCAATGAATTCTTTGTGTGCTTTTACATTTCCTGGAATACACACCTAAAACTCATTATGTAACTGACATCATATTAATAATATGAATAATAGGAGTCAGTAGGTACCTTAATCTTGCACAAAAACAACAAGGTAAATTATCATGGGCAATCTTACTGTCTAGTTGGGTGCGCTACACACATATCTACATACCTGCAAGTGTGCATAAATGCACAAGAGACGAGAGAGAATGGGGTAAATAGAATTGGAAATAAGTGTCACATTGTTCAAAATTGTTTAAGGAATAACAAAGTTTACACTAGGAAAGTAGAAATGACATTTCATACTAGTGAAAAAAGTTTCTAACAGATTTTTGAAATTTATAGTTCATACCACAGACTGATTTCACTTAGGCAAATATTGATAACCAATCAACACAGGACGACAGTGCCTTCCCAGTATAGAACCCTTAAGCAGTGTACATTCAACATTTTACAAGGCATCGGACCATGAAATTTCAGGTTTCGCAATTAGCATCTAACTTATAGACCACTGAGTTTGCATTTAATGTTTTACGTCGCTTTCATCAATAAATTCTCAATATTGAGCATTTAATGTCATTGGTGAGTAGTTGCTTCACACTCAACATGGTTAGACTCCACCCATTATTTCGCTAGAATACACTTTAGTATAGAAGTCCAAATAAATTTTGGCTAATATAACAGAAGGACGCAAAGCTTAGGACAAAATTTTGGGAGTATTACAAATAGCATAGATATGATATTTTGTTGACAGATAGATACGACGATGTGACTTCATGCTATCTAGCTCAAGAAAGGAAACAAATTTTAGCGAAACTACAATTTATGGACGAACCAATCAAATATAAGATAACAGGTCTTGGCCTTTAGCGTGAAATTCATCCATCCATTTGGATAAATAGCGTTTTGGTATTTTGGCTGATCTCAGTTCGTGATGAAAACCCTAAATCTCATTCATAACCCCAAATATCAAGTGTAAATCTAAATCCTAATTCCATACTGGTTTATAAACATCGCTTTTTAGTCCTAATCAATAGATGGACATTCTCACGGTCATTTTAATATCGCTCAAAAGTTGTCCATAAATATAATATCACCAACTTTTCTTTCATAGCTCTATAAATCGCTACGTAACAATATTGAGAACACAACTAGATTCATTTTAAATTATGTGCGTATTGCCTCGATATAGCCTTAATTAACAAGCATTATAAGGAGAGATAGATAGTGGCTAGCAGTGGAATCCAGGACGCGCATTTCGTTCTATTTAGGACTCTTCAGATAGATGTACCTGCATCTGAGAGTTGATGTTCACTCTGAAGCTCGAACCCAGTACCTTTCGCTTCGAACGCCATCGTGTTATCCACTCAGCTACTGAGTCCTGATAGCCACTTGCTTGTTCAATGGGGTGAAGTTTAAATTCACTTAATATTGTTTGTTTAAATCTTTTCATTGATTAACACGACATTAAATTTAGAAATTACACATTGACATTTCTATGTGATGACGGCAAATAGAAACTCACTTTTCACCACAAACATACATATTGAAAGTTATACTACAATGCATACATTTGTTGTACATTGATTATTAGTCCGATTTAAAATAGATTTTGACGTTATAAAACTCTTTTTTTTTGACTATTCACTAAACTATTTACCAATGCTATAAGAGTAACTGTCATAACTTATTGAATCATAATGAATGATCCTTTTTCGAACAGCACCAAACTTAATAAACATCATTAGTTACAGTAACATAAGTATTATCATTATAACCTGATATTTCGTTTAGTATAAATGATTAGAGAAACTGTTACTATTAGTATATAACCAATCTTAAAACAGCTGTTCAAAAAGTTTAAACAAATCTTCAAAACAATTTCCTGTGGTTTTTTAAAGAGTGTTTTTCCTATTTATTTAATTAGTCTTGAATAATACAGATTGCATGTATATATTATAACATCTACTTCAAACCTTCTGATTTTGGCAGAAATAAGTAACTATAAACCTTTCCTCATTGTATTTTATCTTACTGAACATTACGGGTAGATTTACTGTTATGCAAGAACAGTAGTGGGTTAAGTGTTGGTATTCATTTATGTAATCGTCATGTTTTGAAATAGATTACGATATTTTTAATTCAAAAATGCTTGAAAGATTCATGTAATCCGTTGGGGGATCAAATGATCAACGCACTGTAACCTTTCATCGATACCGATCCACGTATGAATAATCGGAAGAGATAGTAAATCTTGTACTGGAGATATATTGGTAAAAAAACTCCAGAAAAATGAATGCAATAAAAATTTATTGAAAATCAAATAAAGTAACTTCCTATTGGGATTGGGATTACGATTCGATCTAGACTAGATCACTATTGAAAACCTGGAAGCACTGGATCGCCGTTTTGTCCAAGTGTGAATCTCTTCAGCGGTGTGCATCCACGAACCTGCACGCAGGACTCAAAACAAGGACTTTCGGTCTCGTGCTTCCAGGTTTTCAGTTGTGGTTTAGCTTAGATTGACTAGAGAATTAAATAATCAACGAAGCAGTTTATTTTTCACTTGTTCATTAAAATGTTAGAAGAAAACTTGTGTAGAATGAATATTAGTTATGAACTATAATTTGAGGCAGTACCTGGAAACATAGAAAACAGGATGATATTTATTTGAGTGATATTGCCTGGAGAAGTGGTGTAAGTATAAACAATACAGGGCATTATACATATTTAAGACCGCACACTCACAACATTGCAGATGATTGAGCTGAGGATCTTAAAGTTTTGCTGTAACCATGATGTATTTAGATCATTGGTTTGGGACACAATAATTTGTATTTCTAGCTTTAGTCAGTCTAATAAGAAGCACAACAAATGTAATACAAAAGTGTTTGGACGGCTTCGAGAAGCACGACCAAGCCACCAGAGGCTCTGCAGATGCTGAGGAGATTCCATCCAATCAGAACATGATAGAGCTTCCTAGAATATCAACGTGGCCTACTGTGACTGGACGGTAACGTAACTTGCCCCCTTGGGGGTCGGTTGAATTATAACGATGTTATAGCCAATGCTAATAACTATAAACACACGTGTTTTTGTGTACATTTTTGGTTCTCATTCAATAGTTACTTTTCTTGCTCCTTCCGTCTTCTTATTTGCGACTGGGGGGGGGGTTCGACACATTCGATTGCCATTAGTTGTATATCGTATTCTGCGTTAATCAAGTAGAGGTAACAAAAAGTAAACATGTAGAGATAATTTAAATTATTCAGGGGCTTAAACTAAGGTGTACCTATGAAGTGCAATAATGGTAAGTGGACGAAAAATATCTTGAAAAAAATATTTTTAGATTAAACTGGTATAGTGATTTAACTCCCTCTGGGGCTACTGCCAGTTCCAAGCCCGGATAAAGGAGGAGGGTGGAGCAGGGAGTTAGCGATCCCATCCGTATAAAACTAACTCACCAAAAAATTGCTAACCAGGAAAAATAATTTAAATCATTTAAACTCTGCCCTGGTAGTTAGGTTTTCATTTAGAAGAGTTATGACCTCTCATGACGAAAGCGGAGTTCCTTCGGAAGTCACAAGGCCGATGCCCCTTCTGATAACCAGATAAACCAACAATTTAGCTACATGGAATGTTCTTACACTGTAGGAGACCGGGAGAGTCATCCAAGTTGCTGCAGAAATGAAAAGATACAACCTGGATGTGCTTGGAATCAGTAAAACATATTGGCATAGTGTTTTGTCTTTATTTATGTGAAGTTGAGTTATATACATAACCACCGGTAGGGAGTATGAGAATAGATGGTCTATTTATTATCCATTGTTGTGTTTCACTGATAAAAAATGCTTTATTAACTGATATATTTATTGTTCTTTTAGAGTTGTTATTTTAAACTCGACAACAACAACAACAAAAGAAACACAAATGATTTGGTTGTTTAGAATTGGAGATAATTTAACATACGAGGTAATGTAATTTGAACTTAATGATAAAGATGTCGAAATATCAATCATTTATAAAAGTAGCTGTTTGTATCTGAACAAAAACCTCAGGGGAATTACAGGCCATAATGAAGTCTAATATAAAATCTGTAGACATCTATTCTATTCATCTGTTTATTAAATAAAAAAATCAGAATGATTATTATTTAACGAAAAAGAAAAACACACGAACAGTAATTATTTATTGTTTTATTATTGATCAAAACATGGCTGTAATCATGGGGGAACTGATGCACTCTGTGGGATTTGAACTCGTGTTATCTAGTTTTACACTTTATGTTTTTACTATTGAGCTACTTGGGGGGTGGACTGAAATAATTACAATTGATTGATGACTGAGTAGTGATTGATCTCGTGTTTACCTTGTCCTGATCGAATACAATGGATAAATGTTCAGCCGTGTAACAACAAGTTTACGCGATGTCGATTTGATTAGACTAGTGATCACATGGTAAATTGATCAGTAGTATCCGTCCACCACTAAAGGACTTAAGTACATGACCTAGGTCACTTCTTTATACTCAATTAATTGTAAATTACTCAGTCTATTTAGCAACATCAGTGAAACTAATATTATGCTACTGAATGAATCAGAATTTTTAATTTTCGTACAAAGTTTGAAAAGTTATGTCATCCATTATTTACTTTATGAAGACATCTGAGAAAGATGCCTTTGTTTGGTGCTTGAAATGTCGAAGATTAAATAGCATGAGTTCTTCATTAGAAGAAAATGAAAATCACATACTGTGATGCCGAAAACATGTGAATTGTTTCTGGTTCGAA
>NC_031502.1:6198960-6252191 GCF_000237925.1 Schistosoma mansoni | reverse complement strand
TGAAAAAGACAGTTATTTTTAGCAACCTCACCAATTTGTGGGTAGTATACTATGGTTCTGCGATAGCAATAGTTATCGTTCTATGGTTGAAATAACATATACAGTAACGCAGGGCCTGTAGGAATGATTTTGGAGAGAAAAACCTGAAGCTGATCGGCTGGAATCTCTTGACTTTGGTTTTGTTCTTACTGTACTGATTAGCAGCGTGCATTTTTAAAGCATCGATGGAACTCAATTAGTGATTTGAACTTTTGTGACTCTATAGTTAAAAACATTGCCCTTAAGTTATTCATATCACCCAAAGGGTTCTTGAATTGCTGGGTCATTATCCGTTACCACCGATCTCAGTCATATTTTAATGACGTGTGTCAACCTGAGAAAGACTTACGCTCAGGGGCTCCAGCCATTCAAATGTAAGAATGATGACTCTGGTAACCGATCAGTCATCTGGAAAAAATTAGAATAAACACTGAAAATCTAAACACTAAAGTGAAAAACACAGAAACATTCGAGTGTGAGTTGGCATACGTTTATTGCTTTTAAACCCTGAATGTCGAACATCCTTCAAGTAAATGTACGCTTAACAGATATTAAATAATCTACACGGAGAGTAGTTGAAAAGAGTAGATATTTAAGGACTGTTATTTTAGTGGATTATTATGTACAAACTTTTATTATACATTTGTTAGATATTTGATTTACGATATTCTTATATTGTCTTAGTTGTAATCTTTCAGTCAATGCATTAGCTGTTATTGCTAACAAATCCCAGTTTTCTTGTTATGTGTCTATTACTCAGATTTTTAATACAAATGACCTAGTTATAGAAATTTAGTGATTTTACATTTATTATGTATTGTGGTTATGTGATTGATGTATACTACAATAAGAGTTTTAAATCAGAAAATAGAGTAAACCAACCAGCTTCTTGTGTTCCGAATAAGAAACCTAGGAGTATGGCAAACTGTAGGCACAAATCGGCATCAGGACATTGAATAAGCATAACATGATGGATAATAGTTTGGTGAACAAGAGGACTCATCAATAATGTGCTCAAGATTTCAGTGATACTCTTAGATGAAAATGTAGAAATCAACACTTTACTTGATTAGTATGCTTTTACCAATAGTAGTTTCTGTTTTTCATTACTACTACATTAAACTTGGCGGTTTATAGACGTTATTCAGTATTAGAATGAATATTTATCGTGGACTGACAACAGCTGGTGAACTATTAAAAGTCAGGGAGCATTGGATAGCATTTTATTCTAGTCTTAAAACTCACAGCACACAAATATCTTATCCCATAACTGATCCAAGAGTTTCAGGTCTCTTAGTGAGCATGATACAACTGAGTCAATAATTAAAATCTCATATTATGCATTACTGACTTCAATCGACCAATCAAGCTTCTCCCAACGATTATCGAATGTTCTTACATGGCTACTAAGCAAAACGTTCGGAATTTATATCAAACCTCCTCACTAGTAAGTATAAATTTTTATTGAGTTTGAGGGTGTAAAGAGATTAACTATTATGAAGCTAATTTTTATCACAGATCAATATTCATAATTAGCATGATAATATTGGTTCACGAAGTCGATATTCACTGATTTGTTTTTCTTATTTTAATCAATTCACAGTATACCAACAACTACGCCTGTAGCTCCTCCGGGGGCTACTGCCGGTCCCAAGTCTAGATAAAAGAGGAGGATTGGGCATGGAGTTATCAACCCCATCCCGTAGAAAACGAACTCGCTAAAAAACGCTAACCAAAAACACACAGTATATCAACTATGATATTATTGTGAAAAAACACTGTCAGAAATTGTATTCATTTACAAAAAGGACATTTAAAATTTTTTAAAATTCTGATTGGTAATACTTCAACAGCTTTTCTAAGTTGTCACGCAAATGGTCAGCAGAATTTTTATAGTCTTGTGTGTAACATCTTATCAAAACCTATCAAATCATATTTTACCAAAACAGCTGACATACCTGTGATTATTAAAGGATAATAACGATAACCGTGTTAAAGATTGAAAAAATCACTAGGTTATCTGTTTCTTTTAGTGTTCCAGCTTACCTGTGACCTTGATTTTTGACAAGATAACACGAACGAATACATATCAACTATTATTTTTTTCTCAGCAGTGCGCGTCCATGACCCCTACTCGAGACTCGAACCTATGGTGTTCGGTTTCGCCGGCAAACTCAACAATCTCCATAACCCTATATTAATAATTATCATGTTCTCACTATTGACTGGCTTCAAGATGAATTTCCTGGAGTTTTAGTGAGAAGACGTGGCTAGTGAAGTTCAACTAGGTCTGTTGTAGAGGCAGTTACTCACCGAAGACAATACTGTACAGTCACACAATATCGTGGATCGGTTGGAGTTAGATATTAACACCGTTGGATACTGGCTCTATAGTGTAGAGATTCAGCGATTGCCCGTGAGACCAGAGGCCCTGGGTTCGATTCTCACGTACAGGATTGTCGATGTGCACTGCCGAGGAGATTCATGCTAGTACGAAACGGCCATCTGATGCTTCCGGGTTTTCAATAGTGATCTAACGTTTATCCATTCATGGTTTCAATTGAAACTCAACAATCTACTCAATCCTATAATGATTTTGCTTTTTTGTTTAGCTACTATGGTCAATAGTTTATTTGTATATATCAAACATTGTAAATCACCAATGAATATAAGTGTTGTTTTGAAAGGTTTCTAAAATTTATTTCTTTCATTAAAAGTACCGTTTGTCAAACAAACTTCGATATCTATTTTATCGAAAACAAAATACAGCAATCTGTCAGCTGATAAAGCACACTTGGCCATTTGTATTTTAGCTTTAAATTATTATCTGATGTATGTGGATTGATTGGTTTTCTTTTTTAACTAGGTCAGTTAAATTTAATGTAGATTGTAACCAGTTGTATCTAATATTGAAAAGAGCTTTGGTGTCATATTCTGTCAGATTCTTTTGTGTGAAGTAGTGGCCGATGATGTTTTTTATCATGAAGATGAAATCCTTGAAATGAAGTCATTTATCTCGGAGACAATAACTTTACTACTAAAAATCATTCACCTGAACTGTAAAAATTAAAGAGAATGTATGTAGTCTGACTGAAAGCCACTCATTATGAACCACGAAGGATTCGAAGAAGTCTTGGTGTAATTTGGGAAAAGCCCTATAATTCATTTATAATTATGTGTGTATAGTGTGTCCTGAACGGAAACATGTATAGGTGTGGTCTTAAGCACATGAACATTCTTTTTGTGTACAATAGGACGTCTATACTTAAATCTCACCTACCATATGACTTTAAGACACTATAAATGTCATTGCTAGGGCTACCGAATCTAATGGTTGTGTTATCATGAATTTCCAAGATTTTTGACTTAAGTTCATAGATAAATGCGATCAACACATTATATCTACGTTTAAGTAATCAAGAAAACTTGAAAATTACACGCTGATATTTCAAATTAGATTTCTATTTAGTTAGGGAGGGATTTTGTTATTGAACATAAGATTCTACTAAAGCGAGGAAACCATGAGATGTTTATTCACCGATAGGAAAGATGCATTATATGTTTTTTGCGAGTAGTTTCATTATATTAGTTAGTCATTTACACTTTAGGTATGTATGAATATTGTTGAAGAATTATGTAAG
The DNA here is from genome assembly GCF_000237925.1 of Schistosoma mansoni. NCBI lineage: Eukaryota > Metazoa > Platyhelminthes > Trematoda > Strigeidida > Schistosomatidae > Schistosoma > Schistosoma mansoni. The sequence continues at coordinate 6,248,511 of NC_031502.1, read as the reverse complement.
GTGACTTCATTAATGTGTGATGGATGAAAACATTATTCAATTTGATGATGGTGATTTGTTGATGATGCTTAAAAGTAACAGTTACAGTACAAAAAGGTTGCACTTATCTTAAGCAGGAATTGACAATGTCAACGTTAACCAAAGAAGTGATCGAGTTTCTTAAAATTCCGTTGAATCTTGATTTACTCTTTTTTTCATTATGCTGAATTTCAAAGGATTTACTATATACAATTTTTATCATAATAAGCAAAGATGGATAGTGGCTGGCAATGGAATTCGGGACGCGCATTTCGTCCTATTTGGGACTAGTCAGTTGGATGGACCTGCATCTCAGAATTGATGTTCACTCTGAAGCTCGAACCCAGTACCTTTCGCTTCAAACGCCATCGCGTTATCTACTCAGCTACTGAGTCCTGATAGCCACTTGCTTGTTCAATGGGGTGAAGTTTAAATTCACTTGGTATTGTTTGTTTGAATCTTCCCATTGATGTTTAGGACTGCAACTGGTCAGTCTCTTATTAAGGCAATATCAAGGCAATACGCACAGTATGCACATATGCCGATAACATACTGACCAGTTGCAGTCCTAAACACATCGATGGGAAGATACTAACAAACAATACTAAGTTAATTTAATTTTTATCATGATTGTAATTCGATTTCTTTATTGACTGGTTTAATAAGTCGATTTATTACTGAATTCAATATTCAGTTCTCTATGCGCACTGTCGTGATTTATTTGTGAACTAATTACCTGTAAAGCATGTTTTATGAAACTTCTTCAACACTCATTAGATATTTGTTATATATGTATATATATTCTTTGTCGTTATTCATGATGATCCAGTAAAAAGTCCCTCACTAAGTAGATAGATGGACTTATAGAACCTTTCTGTACTTTCTGATGAGTAAACGGTTGATTCTCATAGAAAAACTGGATTTACTTAAGTCGAAAAAAAGGCATAGATGTGGTCGAAATTAAAATTCAACTAACATTCAGGTGTTATGATAACAGGATAGAAACAGTTTTGAATAGTTACACCTTTGTGTTGTGTAGTATGTTTTAAAAATAACATTATATTGAAAAAAATTGTGTTTCCTTCATTTTAAATACAGATAATGTTATATTTTTTCTATAAGGACTAAAAATGTGTTAATAGAATCTATTTAGTTAAAACACTCAAGATGAAACTTCCTCTAGTTAGGATCTTCCTGTATTGAAATTGGTATGGAGTCTTCAATATGCACAGCTAAGGAGTCCAAAAGTAAGATTTTAGAAAGGTTTCATGCTGTATGATCTTTAATGGTTCTTTAGTTAACGTCAAACTGAAATATATTGTTGCAAAGACTGATCTACTTTTTCATTGTTTAATTGCTCAATTTTTCAGGATTGGTTTATAGACTTTGCATTACATTTTTAGTGAATAAACCTTGAGATTTGTCTTTGATTTTCATCAAACCAAATAGAACTCTTGTTTGCCTTGTTCAATGGTAACAGAGAAACCAAATGTAAGAATCTAAACTGGTCGATTATAAATGAAGATAAGAACAAAGAAAACATGATCATGAAGAAATAACTTAAATTACTAATATTCTTGAGATATATATATAAGGATGGCTCGTTGGCAAACTCAAGGAAGCTTCAAAAAGCCCAGAAAGAGCCGGAGACATTCCATCCAATCACCGCTAGAGGAACATTCTAGACGTGTAACTTCCCTATTGGATGAATAAGAAGGACCCCCTATGTGCCTATTGGCTGTCCGAACTGATGATTTACTTTCAGCCAACAAACTATAAATGCATGGGATTTTGTACTATATTTGACACTGTGTCGGGAAATGCATTCCTACTTGCCAGCCTTCTGTCTTCTCTCTTGCGATGTTGCGGGTTCGATCGTTCAAGTAGTCCAGTAGTACGCGGCATAGAAAGAATCAAAGCTCTAGATATAACAACTGGCGACGGAGTCGATTTATCAAAATGTCTATTACCTTTGATCAATTTGAAGCTTTTCTAGAGCGTCATGAAAAACGTTTCGAACAGTTTCAGATTCGTATTCTTGAAACGCTAACACAGCAAATGAACCTCGACAAGAATGGACTTACAGATGGTTCTTCTAAATCGCATTCTGATTATATCATCGATTCCATTCATGAATTTCATTTTGATGGTTTAGCTGGCGTAACATTCGAATCCTGGTACAAGAAATATGAAGATGTATTTAACGTAGACCTAGAAACGTTTGATGATGCCGCCAAGGTCACAATACTACTACGAAAACTGGGGATTATTGAACATGAACGATACACCGATTTCATTCTTCCCAAGAACCTAAGAGACCTTTCATTCGAAGTAACAGTTAATTTTACTGATCATATTTCTCAAATGAGACTTTTTTTAAAAAAAAATTGTCACTATCTATAGAAATTGGTTGGAAGAAGTTGATTTGAACAAACTGGTCACATTTCGCACTTCATTATCTTAACAGCTGAACATCAAATCGTATACTGACAAATAAACGCTGTTTTAAAAGTTATCTATTCAGTATTTCCATGCACTATTTGTTAATATTACACAGTGTTGTGTGTGTGCTTTTTCTTACAAAGAATTTGTCACCTGATTACTAGGTAAAGTATGTTTATAATGAAGAACTTCATTTTTTTGTATATTCATATTTTCATTAAAATGTTACCATGTGATTTATCACAGCATTATCTTCTTGACAATCTACCGGAAATAAAACTTTTAATTATTTGTTCAAAAACTCCTGTTATAGCATTTTTACTAAAGGCAACAGATTTGATCCGATTAAGCTAAGTAAAACTGTAATGTTGTTTTATCTTCAAAGTAGAATTTGGGCTATTTGGTTGTTATAAATCTAATCTGTTGACACTGTGAAAAAACCTTCATTGATATTTATTAAAATTTCGTAACTCCACTCGTAGCTAATCCAGAGTTACTGCCGGTCCCAAGCCTGGGTAAAAGAGGACGGTTGGGCATAGTGTCAGCAACCCCATACCGTAGGAAAAAAGTCTTGCTAAAAAACTTCATTAAAATTTCATATCTATTAAATGTTTTCAAATAAGAATAGATTCATCATTTTAAAGTATACCAACAGATGTCTCAACACATGCTTTTAATATTTCGAGAAAAATAAGTGATAAATAGCTCTTTCGGTCTGGTATCAGAACTATGTTGAAGAAGAGGAAGAAGGGATTTATTTTGGTAGACGGAAGTCAGGATAATTATTTTGATAAAATGCTATTTGAATTTATATTTTTACTGAATTTATAGCCTATGTAGATGTTTACTGTTAAGTTTTGATTGAGATCATGAATCGATCAGTGTTAGACCACCATTAAAAACCTGGAAGCACTGGATGGCCATTTCATTCTAGTTGAGACTTCTCAGCAGATCGAAGGTCCTGGGTTCGAATCCGAACTACAGGATCGTGTATACTGTTAAGTCTTGTATTTTTAATCAATCTCCTAAATAATTCATAAAAAAGTGGAATAGGCATTCAACATTTTTTAACCATAAACAAATCATTCTATGACTTCTTAATGAATAACTACAAGAAAGCCTACAATTTGAAGCTTTGTGAAAATTTCCAACTTCAGTTACAAATGGTCTTAAACATATACGAAGTAATTCGGTTTCTTTACAAATCCTAGTACTTATGTTTTACATAAAAATTAAAATTTGTTATTTTAGTTATTATATCAAGTTATATGTTTTTTATATCACTACTGTTTTTAGAGCTTAGTCATTTGAATATATCAGACGCATGTGCTTCTTCTATGGATATCATAGTCTTTTATATGACTTTATTCACATGTGAGACAGTGGGAAAGTGATCATGCACTTATGTTTCATGCTAGCAGGGACTCGTCAGCAAGGGATATCTACAATTCGAAGAAACCTGAAGTACCTTGTGGAATTTGAGCTGGCGTCATCCTGCCTCATATCCTGAGACGTTACAACTAAGCTGTTTCGGATGCCACTCACTGACCCTCGGTGGGATTGTGAAGCTATGTGACGCTGCTTCGAATTCTGTAGGGCATATCAAATCCCATAACATTTTATGGGTTCCTTGCTAGAGGAAGCCAGCTGGCCCGAAACCCAACTCCATGATCACTTGTCGATTACCTTCAACAACCTTCAATCTTAGTATAATACAAATGTTGTCTAGTCACTTAGATTAGTGAAAATATTATAACTTGATCTATGGAACTCCATTAGCGCAAACAAACTGCAGAAACATGTTCTCAGTTACAACCTAGCGATATATTATTTGGTATCGATAAAATTCTGGATACTTGGTTTTTCTTATTTAATACTTGATATGTGGATTGACTGTATTGTTATACATATGATATGATCATATTTTATATCTTATTATCGGTATTTAATTTCGGGAATCATAGCTTCAGACTAAAAACTATTATTCTTTAGTATACTCAGTTATAAAGGACAGTTGTTGGCACTGTGTTGCATTGGTATTCCAGCCTTTTGAGGTTGATGAAGCCTCACTTGATAAACCTCATTGGGTTGTCTGGATTAGAATCAACTTTCCGAGGCTTAATAGCCCACAATGTGGACGTGATTTCGCGTGCGTTGTATTGGGGGCAAGTATGGTCTACATGCATACAGGTAACAAACATGTTTTCCCTCACTCATCCCATAGAGTACATAAAAGTATGTTCAACCACCTGAGAGGATAGATGGTCAGCATTCGCTTCGAACGTATTTGGTACAACTGACTGTCTCTTAAGTACTACAAGCATATCGATTTCATAAAGGCTTGCGCTCCTGAACTTCATGGAACACACTTAGGCATAAGAACTCTTTCTGGGGTAGCTGATGACCACCTCTTACTAGCATATGATACCATATTTTCTTATTATGTCTTCGACTTAAAGGATTGGGCCTCTGATTTTCTTAGACATAGGGCAGAAACTTTTCAGCTTACGTTCCTTGTGCTAACTTACGTGCGTAACTTCTATGCACAAACAACACAAGCTGTGACTCATGCAATCAGCATATGAGCGGTGGATTAGCTAAATCTCTACCGCTTGCCCAAATTAGCTGACAAAGATGCTCTCACTACTCAAAAGCGTCACGTGGAGTCTTCGAGTCACATTTTGCTGCCAAAGTAAAGTTTTTATTTCCGTAAGTGAGATAATAATCATTGATAGAGTTAGTCAACACTGTATTAAGAAATCATTTCTTCCCCGTATAGCTAACAATAATACAACTAAATGAATGTTTTAATACAATATCATATCTATTAAGCATTCAATCATAGGAACTATTTTCGCAATTATCGTATCAATATAATCTTAACAAAAGTATTTTCAGAAAAAATATCAGCTGCTACAAACAACACTGATTTCGTGTATACAGAAAAAATAACACTACTTTTGTTCTAATCATTAACGCGAAGAGAGAACATGTTAGAATGATTAATTTAATGTTTCTTGTCAGATAAGTTATCCATACTTCATTTGAACTGATGTAACTAACATCCCTTGCATAAACCATTTCAGTATGTGTATATGTTTGATGTTTCTCAGAAGTTAAATATTTTAACAAGAATGGAACTTAATTGGAATCATTGCGTTAGCATTTTTATATTGTATGAAAAGAACTTCATACCTTATTGACAGAAATCAATTTTTAACGGAATAAACTGTCAGTGAAAACAGATTAATATAAAAGATATCGGCTGTTATTCACTTTAACAATACCATATGTTAATCTATAGATCATTTAATTATACTTGTGATGAAAACAATTTACTAGTTTATATCTATTATATCCCGTGGAGATTTATGAATGGTAACTTTGAGAACTGTTTATGGACCAATGTGATATGTATATTTCCTATTGTATTATTGTTAAGTAACTTAACTATTCATATTCATGCTCCTTTTATTATGAGCTTTATTTTGGCCTATAAACTATTATTATACGATTTACCATTCTTGAGTTATCCTCAGTCTATTGATTACTGCCTCCCACATTTACAGTCACATTTGGCTAAATATTGTACAAATGTTGTTTTCCTATTTCATGGTACGATGTGGTCTGTTTGATGGGTATATAAACCCAGTATGTTTGTGAATAATGATTCATATTGCAGAGGCTGTTATTGGTGTTCTGGACATAACTGGCTGGGCTAGGCAGATAGCAGGACTGATAAGTACTCATGACTACTCATACGGATATTGTGTATGTGATCGATAATTCACTGCTCTCTCATTGGCGTTAATCAGCATGTTCATATCTATACCAACTGGGAAAGAACGCACTCTATCGATATAACAACTGGCGACGGGGATGTTTAGTTATGAAATACTTAGTAAGTACGTATTTCTGAATAGTCCATTAAAACAATTGAGAAAACCATTATCCTATTGTACAAATACTACAATTTGTTTTCAATGTTTTACACTCGTTATAATTATTTATTTATACATGTTAGCTTCCCAAAGTGTTAAAATACTTCCAATCTATAATGAAGCAAAATACCTCGAAATTCAAGTTGAACTACCAATAGTTAAGGAAACAAGGTGCGGGTTACATTGGAATTTATGAAACATATATTGTATGATAGCAAAACGATATCCTGTAGGAGCTATAATAGTCCTATGAACAAATATAGATGCTAGATAAATACTGTCTCAGAACCACTGTAAAACATTTACAAGTTTGGTGAGTATGGTAATATTGCTTATGCTGTAATCAAACAGACAGCATTGAGTGAAACGATCATTATTATTTTTATTCTTTCTTACTAAAGTAAGGTTTAATTAAAGTTTAGTATGATAGATATGGATATCCATTTTGCAGAGATCATAACCTTACATAGATAGTTTCCTAAATGACTAAATATTCGAAGTTATTTTGAATTTGGATCTGTATTTATGATGTGATGGTTTTAATTAGTGTAACAAGAATATCAATCATTAAGCTGATTCTTATCCACTTCTTCTTAGTTTTATTCATTCTGGATCAACCTTTACAAGTGTTTTGGGAGAACAATTGTTTAGTCATTTATTCTCTGATATTCAAAGATGCAATCTATTTATCATTATTTTTTATGGTATTTCGATCGATTTCTATGCTTAGTAAATATTTTAGATTAATATTATTTCGATTCATTTTGAGTTTTGTCTTAAAAGTGAGTTGAAGTAATCAGTTCCTCTTTCTTGATCATGAATGGTCAACCAAATAAAGAGAATGGTTATTATGCCTAGATTTTCACAAACTGTTGACATTAAAATTAGTGATGAATTTTTGACAAATGTTTACTAAGTAGAGCTGGAATACCACTTGTGCGCCCAAACCGAAGCAGGTGGCTTTCTTAGGGGACCACACCCGGAGCCTTTGATGTAAAAGTCTAATCCACAAGGCAGTGGAGTAACGTTAGGAGATGCAATTCCATGGTAGCCAGTGACCAATAATTGGTTCATATGCCATTTATTCCCTCAGGATCCTGGAACGCATGTGTACCGTTGGCTTGGAATAAGGGTTTCCCAACTGCTCTGGGTGGATCTTCTATATCCGCCAACCTGATTAAACTTCCAGACATCATTTTTTCGTCCTCTTAATTTCGTAAATAACACCCCTAACGCATAAAGGCAATGAGTAGGACTTACCTGATATTGGCTTCATATGCGTGGCTATGTGTGAGCATTTCGAGAGGGAGAGCGGACTTTCCCCACCCTCGGCCGTGCCAGGACATTTGGAGGCATTTCTTGTTTTAGCGAAACTATCCCACTTATCTTGAGTGACGCTTAGAATGGTTGCGAAATTTTAACACACATTCATTTATGAATAAACACGCAGATAATATAATTCAGACCTTGTCGCTAGAAAAGTAACGCAATGTAATTTTTGTGGTGGTTTTATGTCGAATATGCATTTTCTGAAGTCTATGATCAATTGCTTACATTTTAAAATTTCAGTAATATCCCTACAAAAACCCATTCGTTTAACAGTAGATTAATTTATGTTTGGGTTACGTATGATTTCGTAGATAGTTTTTGAAACAAATTTTTATATTTTCCGTACTGATTGTGTGCAGATGATTGACGAGTGGGTAGGATGACCTCATAAGATAAGGATCTGGAAACCATGAATGTAATATTTTTGACCATATGTCAGCCACGAGATGATCTATTTGTAAATTGGGTAAAAACTAAGACAGGAATAATATTTTAAGAATCATATATTTAAACAAAATTCACTTCTGAGTAGACGTTTGGCTCGATTTTCCATTTACCTGTCGTTTTTACTATAAATTGTTTTTTAGGAACCTCATCCTTTATATGACGAATGTTGACTGATATTTCAAATGGGTTCAAAGTAATTAAAAGTTTCTGTGCTGATCTCGTGTGACACACTTTAACATTGAGATCATCTATATATTAACAAATCTGTTATTTAACCAAATAACGGATGGATTTCTCACTGTCCCAGTTTTCTAAAAAAATAAACGATGTGTCAAGCCCTGAAAAACAACCAAGAAATATTCTGACAGTGACTTTAATAACTTAAAATGTTCATTTACAATTTCCATCATTTTTTTTCTCTTAATGCAAGTGAATAGTCTGTTAAAGACAAAATGAATGAGTGTCTTAGAATGATGACTTTACCTTTACCAGTTCCAATAATATTTCCCTTTACTTATATGTATGTCAGATACTTGGATTGGAATTCAGTTTCATTGTTTATCTTAATATCTATTTCTACTTTTTTCAGATTTATTTGGGATTCTGAAATTTAATTAAATATTATTGACACATCAGAACCTGTTCATTAGTTTATGGCAGTTTATGTTGATCATTGAAATGTATACGTGAATTTAACTGGAACATTGTTTATTTGTATGGTCTGTCAAACTAATTAACACACATCTTCATTCATTTAATTATGTGGTAGATTAATTCATGAATTCATCTTGTTTTCATAGTTTGAATCCTCCTATTGATGTTTAGGACTGCAACTGGTCAGTCTCTAATTGGTATATTGTGCATACTGTGAGTATTGCCTCGATATAGCCTTAATTGACAAGCATTATATGGAGAGTTGGATAATGGCAAGCAATGGAATCCAGGAAACACGTTTCATTCTAGTTGGGTTTCGTCAGATGAATGTATTTACTAAACATCATTGAGAAGATTCAAACAACCAATAAAAAATGAATTAAAACTTTTCCCTATTGTATTACCTAGTGGCACGTCCTGGATTCTACTGCTAGTCAACATTCATCTTCGCTCATAATGATTATGGTATTCATTTCATTTTGATAGAACTAAATTAGTTTGTTGTCATGATTGTTGATATTTTGTGGTAAATATGGACTGTAATAAGAAGAAATAAAAAGATACATAACTTATTTAAATAAGTATTGTTCTCTTATGATTTTTGACAAGTTTATGGTTAACGCGGTCTTATTCAATTTGCATAAAGAAAAGAAAAAAAGTGTGTGTGGGGGGAGTAGAATAAATAAAATAACTACATTTCAATTTGTTTTCATTAAAAGTCTTGTTATCATTGCTAAAGGTTTGTCAGCTTACATTTATACACATATGAAACCTCATAAATATGTTCTTGGAAAACAACTACTTAAAAGGTACTAAATGCAGTTAAGAATACATATTGTATTGTATCAGTAAAGCTTAGTTGTTAAAATAATTGTTTCAATATGAGTAGTAACATTGAGGTTTTTCAAATAAAATTATAATGATATTATTTAATGTATGAAGGTAATTGAACATTTTTTGGATGTGTGTGTGTGTGTGCATGAGGGTATACACTTTTACAGATTATTTCATAATCATAAAACAACAACCCATGATATTCAATACTATTTATATATATATAAGTAGACATAAGATTCATAAATGGAAATCTTTACAAGCGCACTAAAAGTTTTCGAATAAAAAATAGGAATAATAATGGTGTTATGATAGGGAACGGTTCCGTTCCCTATCATAACATTAAAAATATATGCATACCTATCAATATATGCATGCATTCATCATCACAAATATTGTTCAGTTTTATGTGCTTACGCAAAGTGGATCTACATAATTCATTTACATTGTAATTTTCATTTCATTATGGTTTCTTTTATTTAAATGACACATATAAGTAACCAGAAGAGAATAAAGTAAGAGATGATAGAATTCTATTGCGAAACATAAAAGATGAAGTTACGCAATCATAATTAGTAGCATAGGAATAAGAAGATAAAATACAGGAGAGAAGAGAAAAGAAATTGATCCACAAAATCCGGAGAAAACATAAACAACAATGCAATAGTAGACAAGTCATGGAAGAACAATCTTACATAATTATAAGCACAGTAATGATACAATTTTTTTTTAAATTTTTCAAAAGAACCTAATAAATAATAGGGACAGCCAGTGTCTAATTGTTAATTTGATATATATAGACCCCGACTAATTAATTATGCAGTTTAATAGAAAAAAAACAGTGTATATTTTGTCAACTGGTTATAAAACCGGGATATAAATTTTTACGTTACATGTTTTAAATGACTAATGTACACAAACACATATACACACATGTAGACGTACAAGTTGAAATCGAGTAAATAATTAATAAACACAAGAAAAGCACAGTGTTGTTGTCGTCGTCGTAGTAGTAGTAATACAATGTACAGAATTAAAGGTTCAGTGAACATTAAAAAACTGGAAGCATAAAATACAACAGATAACTTCTTAGTAATAGAAGGTAAATAGTAGGTTAGGAAGTAATATTGACTAGTTTAGATTGTTATGAAGAGGGCAATTCATTTTGATTCCTTACGAAATAACTCATTTCATCTATTTATCCAATTAATAATGTTGACATCTGTCAACAATTATACTGAATAATGATCAAATGATGAAAGATATTCTAAAACTGCATTATAACAAAATTGATATTGATCTTCAGTTTGAACCATACCAGGTCGTTGTGTTCGAAGCATTCGTATAGTTTGAAACATATCTACAATTCCTTCATGTCTCATTCTTTCAAGAACAATGGATAAAGCTAGAAATACACCTGTTCTACCAACTCCAGCACTAAAATAAAAAAAATATCCTCGAATCATTTATGATAAAAGCTTTTAACATTCTTACGGATCTACTAAACAAGATTTATTAATGTATAACAATAAATGGTAAACTTACAGGACAGAGATATTTTATATTGTGGAAGGTAACCGATTTGTTATTTAACGCTAAATCACACAGTGGCTTAATAAAATGTGAAAATCATACATTAAATATATCATTTGCACGTTTTCTTTTCGTTGTTCTTTACACACTCCATTATTCCTTTAATGCTGTTGTTGTTTTGATTGTTCTCTGATTTCCTTCTTGTTATCTTTATTGAAATCTTCTGCTGTCAGGTATTCCATTTCCGATTGATGCTACATAATAATTATCTTATTTTTATTATTATTAATGGCTTTATTCAATATTATAATCTGGTACAATATAGAATTTTCAGCACGAGTTATTTCAACAGGTTTTTTTACCAAAAAAAAAACACAAAAAAAACCAAGAAAAACAAACAAAAAAAAACGGAAAAGGAATGAAAAAGGTTTAAGAAAAACTGAGTTTATACAAATTATCAAATTTGAAACATGCTTAAGAATACAGGTTATTTACTAGGTCAACTCTAACAGCCTGTTCGTCACAAAGTAAATTTGCTAAGTAAGGTATTAACAGAACTTTTATAGACTTGCTTGCGTGTATGGATTTTAATGTATTTACGTCTCGTTCTACCAGAAGATATACAAGGAGAAAGATATGAATGAAGCGGATGGATAGTATCTGATAAGATAACACCTGCCAAGAGTTTGCAAGACTTAAGATGTCTATCCACAAGCATATTAATAATGACTTCAAAAGATTCACCACATACCTTGCAAACCGCAAAACAGCAAAGTCTTTTCTCAAAAGCCCAGGAAAGAATAATGGAGAACAATATAGAATAATAGGTAATATGCAGGAATTTACAAATTGTAAGAGTAAATGGCGAGTAATCCCAAAAGCATGCAGCCTCTTTATGTAGTATGTCTAAAGGTAAACTTTTTTTGTGTCAGCATAAGTAGCATGCACCACAGTACTAATAAACGTTAGCTCCAATTATGATCAATGTGAAAATATATTTCAATAGTCAGTTGAGTTAACTGAAGCTAGACCACCATAGAAAACCTGAAAGCACTGAACGGCCGTTTCTTCCTACTCTGGAACTCCTCAGCAGTGCGCATCCACGACCAGTAGAGTTCAACCGGGTCTGTTGTGAGTTAGTAACTCACCAATGGTAGTATGTTATCATACCGAAAGCTTTAATAAATCATACCAAACACTTTAACGTATAGATAACTAAGATTAGTTCAGATGTTTACTTTTTAGTTAGCTTGTGCAAATTCATGGCACACTTTTTGTATCCTAATGTTGTGTACACTGTATATTACTGACGAACAACAATCAACTAATTCACTCATCCACAAAATATTAAATAATTACTTTATATAGTAGTTTACATAAAAATCACGGAGCACTGGACAGCTCCTCATTAATGTGTTTTCATAACTCCATCTGGGATCTAACCTGAAACCTTTAGGTCTACCTATTCTTTACACGATCAAATAGGAGCCCAGTGGTTTGCATGTCTAACTCTAATCAGTTTGTGATTTTATAGAGTTTTATACTTAAGGACGAAACAGATATCCAGTTCTTCTTGGTTTTTAGTGGTTGCCGAAATAAGATCAGTCCATGATGTAAGCCATAATAAACAACAGTCTAAAAAAAACTGTTTGTAGCCAGTAGTGTTCATCATAACTAATGTTTTTTTGAAAATCCCAATTTCAATATTTTAGACCTCTAGGCAATTTTATCTTGATATCTAATTTATTTTGTTCATTACTATACTACGATCGCCGTATATTTGTTCAACTTTGTATGTTCCAATTAGACCAGGTAAAATATTAAATAATTTTGAATTAGCTTTAGTCTAATAAGTTTTCTTTGAAACTACTGAAGATGCTTTACATTATCAACCATTAATTTGTTCTTTCCTTAAACAATCATTATATTTCAATATCCAGGACCTCTTAACAAAGAGAAATTCACACTTGGATTTTAAACTCATAAAACTATTCAACAGAGATTTCGTTGGCACGTGGATGCATATTCAGAAGCGACAAATTGAAAACTGTGTAAGATGATTACATCCATGTGTCGTTGATAAACTAAGAACCTATCATTGTTTATTTTGAATCAGTCGCTTTCGGACTATTGACTACTATAGTCTACTTCATTTGTTAAGAAGTATAGCTTGAAATCTATTCGACCGAGCTGGCTGACAACAGGTTGTCGCTTCATGAACATATTTTTCTAATAGTTCAATGTTACAGTGAAACTTGAAATACATTAATTGAAGTACCACACCAGGATTCGAAAAATCGTATGCTTCATTTAGAAAAAACCCTTGTCCGATATTTTAAACATGGGTTTATTATCTACATCCAGTTGGTCACACATTTTATTTAACAAATCAGGCATAAAAAATCATTTTAATCAATTTACCTGCAGTGTATAGTAATTGGACCATCTTGTCCAAATTGTTCTTTGGTTTTATGTACTTGTCCAAGGAAATCAATAAATGCTTCACAACTCTCAGGTACACCATGCTCAGGCCAATCTGTAAACTGAAATTGGCGAAGCGTACGTGCTTGACCATCACGTGCATCTGTTAACTTAAATTCTCTCAGTGTGTAATTTGGCATATTATATTCAACCATAGGATCAACAACATAATACTGATATCTAGATGATCTCTCTGTTGGCCAGTAAGGATAACAGCATTCCTGTAATATGAAAATGCATAATTTCACGTTATTGATGTTTTACATAATAACTTATCTACTTCAAAAAACTTGGATATAAGACCAAAGGTTCTGAGTTTGATGCTGAGATGCGTAGTCGTGAATGTACGTTGCTGGAGTCCCATACTAGGATGAAATTGCCGTTCAGTGCTTCCAAATGGTGGTCGAGTTAAGATCTGTTAGTAATTTAGGCTGTGGAATTGACTGTTGGTATGAACTACCAATAAATATGGTTAATTACCTGACTATAGTATCATTAATAATAAGTGGAACTAACTGGCTGTCATCATTTTTGTATGACTTACAAATTTGCTAGTCCTTACAATTTACACTACAGAATAAGCAGACAGCAATCAGACCATTTACCAGTAAAAGTTGAAGTAAAACGCACTTGTTAAACAGCAACTTTCATTTTACTTATTAGAAATCAAGATACATCGAGATAGACTATTCATAATACAACTGATTATCTGATTTACGATGATATATTAAAGATTATTTTTTTGGAGTGAATTCATATACAAGCGACAATGACTAGTCTCGTGTTAGATTATTAGCAACCAAAATCATTTCTAATGCAACTTCTCTTGATTACGACTGCGAACAGTCAAAACCATGTAGGTAGCTTACATAAACCAGCAAACACGATACACTAAGAACTGGATTTCAGACATTCTATAAGTAAATGAGTAGTTCATTTTCACTATGTTACTAGTTATAACCAGTTTAAGTGTTCTTAAATGGTATTAAATGTATTCGATATGCATAGCGCTGTACACTGGAATACGTCTTGGTTACTTGAGTAGGAATACATAAATGCTCGAAAGAACTGTTATTCTGGCTAGCTAATGAGTATTTGTAGAACTTGTAGCGAGTAACAATGAGTATAATAGAGTAATGATTATTTTAGGTGAATAATACTTCTTGAAATATAATAATACGAATGGATTACTTTCCAACCAATGGACTCTAAACTAATATGCGATTAAAAAGTAACAACAACTTACTCGACCTCGTTCATTCAGATTAGTCAACATTACAACAATATTAGAATTCAATTCCCAAATCATTCTCCAGAAATCTTCCACTGTTTTCGCCATTGGAGCTTGAGTTGCAATATATGCTTTTCGATCACGATAACTATCCACAAAATTAGCATTTATGTAGTCAGATCCTTCAACACCACGTATAGGTTGTAGTGGGACACGAGTAGATTCATATGGTAATATATTCAATAGACGATTTTTATTCTTATTACAACCCTGTTGTGCTGAAGTGTATTTCGCATGTGGTAATCGAAACTGTGCCAATTTCTGAAGTAAGAGTATTGGTAACAAGAAACAATTCAAACTTCATGACAAAATTGATATGTATATATATATATATATATATATATATATATATATATATATATATGACTATCAGAAAGAGTAGAGATATGGGGTGACATCAATTCAGCTCTCACAGATTTTGATAGTATTTGTTTATAGATTTGTACTACTTAAAATTCATTGAAAGTAGATATATACTCCAGTTCATCAATTGTTTATCACTTGAATATAACAATTTCAATGGTCTTTCAAATGTTCCCATTTATGTTTAGGACTGCAAATGATCAGCATATGTGCATCTTGTTTGGAGTGTCTTGATATTACTACCAAGTCATATGCATTATAAGAAGAGTTGTATGGTGGCTAACAATCGAATACAGGACGCGCGGTTCGTCCGACTTGCTATTCATCAGCTGGATTTACTTGCATCCCAAAGTTGATGTTCACTTCCGGACACGACTCAAATTTCCCTGCTAGGCAACATCAACCTCTGTTTATAATCCTTGTCACTTAAGGAAATATCGAGGCAATCCACCCAAGACTTACACATGCAAGAAACAGGCTGATCAATTGCAGTCCTAAACATTAATGAAAAGATTCAAACAACCAATAGAGAAATAAATATAAACTTCAATCCACTGCACAATCTAGTGGCTATCAGGACTCAGTAGCTAAGTATATAATGGAATGGCGTCTGAAGCGAACGGTGCGAGATTCAAGTCTCAAAATGAACATCATCCATCTGACGAGTCCTAAATGGGACGAAACATGCATCTCAAATTCAACTAAAAGCAATCATTCAACTTTTCTTATGATAGTAGGATTGTTTAGTTATAATAAACAACGTCTTACCCTACTTTGTTTGTTTAAAATGTTGTATTTAAAGTTTATTTAATATGACAGCATTTCATCGACAACCCTCAAAGTATAAAACTTTTGTTTCATTTTAACTCAAGAACATAATATCGTTTTTCTGTGAACAAACATTATACCCTACTATACCCGTTGTAAGTAATAAGGATAATGAAATTAAAATGTTTTTTGTTTCTTTTGCCAAGTTACATCATTCTGTTTTTTTTTTTCATTGAATCCATTTATCAATAGTAAACTGCTTTTCCCTCACCCCTCTATTTCATTATCACAATATACAATTCGTGAAGGAAATATATTTCCCAATTTCGTGTTTATTTTCAGTTAAATGAATAGTTCTACTAAATAAATATTTAAGTAAATATTTTTATGTTAAATAACTTTTATATTGGAGATACAAAAATTTATTATCTACATATGTATTCAAAACAACTATTTGATTGAATAGATTTATTTCCAAGACAATTAGAATTAGGTCATAATATTGTTGCTGCTCACAATAGTTGACAAAACTATTAATTTTTATTATTGTCAGTTTGCTTATTTGAAAGACATGGAGATTATGTTATGTGGCTGGATGTAGTTAGGATGAAACTTTGGACTTGGGTTGTATACTAGTTGGTGTTCGTCAACTAAGTGTATTTCTTTCTGTTATAAACGCTAGGATACTTGTTATAACGCTAGGGTTTCTTGTTATAACAGTCATTTCACTTTTTACACGTATGTGGGACATTAATTTACCTTAAACGAATATCTACACTAGATTCGCATCTAGTGTCTACTCTACAGGACTTAAACTCAAATCAAGAACACGAGATTAGCCTGACCAAAATGTCAATATATTTCCACACTGAAATCCGACACAATCCAACAACAAGGACAGTCAATCAATAATAATAAGGATAGGGGAATATATAATACATATAACACCTGTCACACTATCTACATGTCTGACTCAGCAAAACAATCAATCACTATCATTCTCGCCCACACATCACTTTCCTTAGTGAGATTATTTTTCTCTGTGATATTTAAACCTATATCATGCAACTTCACAGTCTGAGGTGCTACATCTGAGTTACTCAGACTGCTACTGACCTGTTATGGGATTGAGATATGTAAAATTAGTTGATTACTTAGAAGTGAATAATTTATGTTTATCTTATCTTTTCTAGTTGATCGGATTTTGTTGATAAAGTTTTAATGCACCCAATAGTTTGAGTGACTAGAGATGACTAGTACTAAAGCACCAGACAAACATGACCTGAATCAGTATTGAATGATCCAGCAATTTTAAATAATGTATGCTTAGTAATATGAAGTTGACCTGATTTAGAAACTGATACCAGCTAAGATAGTATTGGATGTTCAGAGGTAGTATTTCAATTAAATTTAGGAATTTTTAGCAATTTACATTTATAGCATTATACTGTATTAAACTGACGACCTTTGTAATCCATATTGAAGATGACCAGTAAGCCGGTTCATCTCTAAAAGCATTTGTAGTCAAACAAATCATTAGTTGAAATTCAAAGTTGTACACTGGCTAGAAGACAGTATGACCAAAAATATCCGTTTTTTCTTAAAAATTGATCCGTGAATAATACTTAATTATAGAAATGTAAACTTGCTAAGTTATGAATGTAATAAGGAAAAATTCACTTATTATGAATGTTTCAAAGTCACTTAGGGAACGTTTTATAGTACATGTTGTATTTAAAATGATTTACCAATGAACTTCAAATGCATCATTATAAAATCTTTTCAGCGACCTCAGTCGACAACAAATTCATTCATTGTTTATCTGATTTGTAAACAAATGCTACACCCACAAGGTTAGTTTTACCGCTTCGTTTTTTTACCACACCTAGTTGAGCTATATTTGTTTGACTATAATATTGCTTTAGTATAAAAATGTTGAAAATTCACGAAACTGTAATTTCGACTTTGTACTATGCAATAAGATGAAGTTAGTAATGACAAATATTGATTGAAATGACCTCATTCATTGAATTTAACAGATCATTCCCTCAAACATTTCGTGCATAGGTTAACTTCGAAACTAAACCCAGTCAAAATTTCTTAGTAAAATTCTACCACCCACTGTGATTTCGTACGAATATTTACATATAGAGAAAAAATTTTAATCTTGAATAAGATATTTTGAGAACTTTGATAGATAAATGATTTTTCCCATACTCTCTAGCTCATAATCAGTAGTAAGATTGCCTGAAATTCAGTAAACTATTTAATGATTTGTCCATTTAGATGTTTGTCAATATAATGAAGAATATCGCTTACATATTAAACGTATTTTCATAGTTGAAAGCATGAATCAATTGAAGCTAGACCATCAAGGATAACCTGGAAACATTAGACGGCCGTTTCGTCCTATTGTGGGACTCCTCAGCAGTGCGCATCCACGATCCCGGCTCACGAGATTCGAACCCAGGACCTACTAGTCAATTGACTCATGCTTTCAACTACGAAAAGACTGAAATCTCCACAAAACCCTTTTCTGATTATAAACGTATTTTCCTAAAACGCTTCAGAAAACAATATATTTATGGATACTCAGAATGGTAATTACATAAGAGATTTCTTTGATAAGCAATTGGATGAAAGACTTCAATTTCTTTTAAAACTATTTTTAGGCTAAAAGATGAGGACAAAACTATTCAATGAACGGATTGTTTTATTTGAAATAGCTTCTTTGAAAGTAAATCCAAATGATTATGTGACATAATTTATATATATTGAGCAATAAAGTTATTTGGCGAAATTTGGTTATCCTGATATTGTTGACTATCTACATTCTTGACAAAATAATCTGTACATTCTATCAGTCAGTATTCTTGTATAAATCACTTTTGTGTTGACAGTCTAGTATTGTTCAAGGTTAAATATTACAACGAGTAATTAATTTCATGGATTGGTTGAAGTTAGACATTAACACCGTTGGATGCCGGATCAGTGGTCTAGAGGTTAAACGCTCGCGCGTGAGACTGATAAGTCCCGGGTTCGCATCTCGCGAGGCGGGATCGTGGATACGCACTGCTGAGGAGTCCAACAATAGGACGAAATGTCCTTCCAGTGCCTCCAGGTTTTGCATGATGGTCTAGCTTCAATGGATTCATGGTTTCAACTAAATTACTAAATTGCTAAAATCTCCACAAAACCCTTTCTGATAGTAATTAAGTAGTTGGATTTTAAAAGTATACATCATTTTATAAATAACTAATTAATGAAATATTTAAGTAGTATATTCTAAGAAATGTTTGTCCATAATTGTATTCATACTTTATATTTAATTGTTTCATATGATTGAATTTGGATATACTATGTGGTTTGAGAATAACTGATATATATTTATACAGAAGGAGAGTGAATTATGCATTAGAGCGTTTTTAGGATACTAAGGTTAAATAGTAACCTATAATCTGATAAAGAATAACTGTTCAGAAATAATGAGTGGCATTATCTAATGAACGAGTAAGTAGCTTTTAGTTATATACACCAGCGGATGGCTGCATTAATTAGTGGTCAAGTGAAAATGTATTTGAGTGTCAATCGAATGTCCATCATTTTGAGTGTTAATCAACGCTTCCTCTCAAACCTCGTTATTATTCATAAGTATCACCATAAACTAACCATAAATTTCGTAATACTAGTAAGATTATCAACAGCAGGTACATGTGGATTGTGTAATCTGAAGGCAGAAATATTTGAGTTAATTTGTTTAAAGGTGAGACATTCATTGCTATGGTAGTGAATAGAACACGGGTAGGGACAACCGAATATCATTTAGTACAAAATCACAGACTATCTCACTACAATTTGACAACCATACAGTAAACAGTTAATTTGCAAATTATTAATCAATTGTCTCAGTCTTGTCTATCCCTTCTGTAAATATCAGTTTATCGTCTCTGATTATTATTGTCCATGTATTTTCACACCAATTGCGCTTTGTTTCCGTTCTTTCCTTATTAACCTTCTACTGAAATACATTCTATGCCTGACCATCGTCATATACTACTTAGATGGATATAAGTAGCGCACACTACACTACTCTTGAAGTTTCCAAGTTCGACCACTTGACAAGTATTGGATGCTGAATGGTATAGAGACAAAAGCTGAAATCAAACATTTTTCATTTGTTATTTGGATTTTGGTTGTTTTCGAGCTAAATCCAATAGATGATGTAACATATCTTCATATAAGTTAAACTTTAAATAATTAATTTTCTAAAAAGATGAACTTACTTTAAATTCTAATTCCATACCTGATCCACCAGTTGCATCTAACATACGTAATTTTTTAATATGAGCAGATAGATTTCTAGCTGGTACTTCAGTATTACCAGCGTCAATTACTTCTAACAGAGCTGAATGTATGAAAATGTATTGATCTTCTGTTTGAACCATAAAATTACGTTGTTTACGTAATGCTTTAACACAACCATAAATATCTACAGTTTTTTCATATTTCAATCTTTCTAGCATAATATCAATTACAATGAATGCACCTAATTAGAAAGGATATTGTAGAAGAAATTATGTAATATTGAATGAATAATAGGTTTTAAATTAACTAAACGTAGTATTTTACAATGTGATAAAGACAAATTCATATATCACAATTGATTGATCACTGGGTGGTGATCAATGCCATGCGTATCAAGTCCTTCTTAGTGCTGATCGAATGCTATCGATCAAGTTGCAATGTGGCCACTAGTCTAGGTGGCTGGACACTGGGAGCATCAGACACAGGGGGCACCACTTCCCTCAAGATTAAAGGTACACCTTGCTGACGAGTTCCAAGTAGCACGAAACCCGGGTCCGAGGTTTCCTGTTGATCACCTTCAACCACCATCTTATCAGAAATTCATATATAAATATGTATACATAGCAACTATTGTCAGTTAACTTCAACACTTTTATCAATATATAACTTGTCTATTCACGAAATATCGGGAAGAAGGATAACAAAAGGGTAACAAATTTCCTTGGTGCTTCAAATATTTTATGGCATAGTCTTAGGATATCGGTACTGTTGCTTTTTGCTTAGTAAAATGAGTCTTGAGTAGCAGCTTTGAAGGTTTATCATAATATATACAAAATGTAGGCATGAAATATGTAATGTTTATGGGTGCTTATAACATTTATATTATTGGTATGAAAGATATGATTCTTATCATTTAAGATAATATATATGACGGGTGATTTGTTCATTAAATTATACAGCAGGTCATCTTTAACAATTCACGGTTTGTAAGAATAATCGTGATAAAGAAATGAATTGCTTCAACCACGAATCAGGGGGAATATATAAGAACTGACAAGTAATTATATAACAGTATAATAACAGGCATTAGTATAAAAATTAATACTGAGATGAAGGTATATCTAGTCTGAAATTTGTCAAAATTTTCATCTTCGATTTCAGTGCTAGCTACAGTATCAAATAGTACAATCGCTTAATGTTGATAATAACTATTAAGGTGTTTGTTACGATTGTCTTTATACAGTGTTATTAGTCAGTAAATCGTTCTCTCAGTCCTTCTGTGATGGTTTATAAATTATCGTGTAAAAGAATAATTTATTTTCAGAATCAACAGATGTAGGCAATGCTGAAATGTGCAACTTCATCATTTGTTCAGTTTCGACGCCCATAAAATTATTATATTTCGGTTTCCTAGGTAACTAGGCCAGAAAACCCAGCTACTCATTGATTCATGTTGTCTACTAAGTACAATGAACTCTCATTTAAGTCACCAAATAAATACTCATTTAGTTAATGCCTATAGAGGGTTTCTCTAAGGTTGTTATTCCAGATTTTTGTCTTCTGATTGATAGAATTTTTATTTAAAACCTTTAAAGGATTTATGAACCTCAAGAAAAAACAGAATTTCATCTTTCATAGACCCGATCATTGTTGAACAAGTCATTAAATACTTTTACATTTCGTTCATTACAGTCTCGTGAATTTTGTGAGATGACTGTCCTAATGTACGCAAGTAAGACCAATGCAAAAGTTCATTATTTTAATGTACAATATTACCTAATTCACTTATAAATACTGTATTTTTAGCATTGTGGTACAATAAGTATATCATAGCCTCAGAGTCTGATGATGACATTATAGAGAACGATTATACATTCAAATACTTGGAAAAGTTATATTTTTAACACCTCAGAAATGACTGTCTAAACGTTATGTAGAAAAATCTAAACCAGTTAGATAATGAGTTATCCAAACAAGAAAAAAAAACGAGAGAAAGAAAGTAGGAAACTAAGATGGTAGGAATAAGAGTATAAACTGTAGTCGATCAATAATCCCATTACATAAACCATATTTTTCCCATACTCCTATTGGCTTCTCTGTTCTTGTAAGTGTATATATATAAGTATATGTAGGTGTGTTTTTTTCTGTACTATGCTGACAGAATTCACAAAACTTTATGTCTGTTTTTGTTATTATTATCATTATTATTGTTACTATGATTATTTTTTATTATCATCTTGATATCCCGTGAGATTAAGCAGATCATTAGATACATATAAATTTTTTTAGGCTTCCGTATACTGAATGTAATAAATTACAATGAATATAGATAAACCTTCAAATTCCTTATTTTCATTTAGAGTACAATGCTTAGGCTTCTTTTTTGAGAATACACATTTCCTAACATAATTACTCTTCATTTAATTGTATTGAAGATAATAAGCGCAAAGAAAAATCCCCTTATTCTGAAGTGATATATATATATATATATATAGAGAGAGAGAGAGAGAGAGAGAGTTTCTGTTCCCTATCCAGATCCTGTACAGAGTTTGCTTATTTATTTACGTAATGAATCGTGTCGCTTATTCAGAAACTAATCATGATTAAGGTTTGTTAAAAAGATTATTTTAGCAGTTTAAGAAAGAAACAGTTTTATTCCATATTGGAATTGTTAATCAAGCGTAATGTTTTCTTATCTTCGGATGAGAAAAGTATATGGATATATTTGATCATATAAGTATGTCTTGTGCATTTGAATCCTAATTGAGAGGAGTTTAGTTATAGTTTAATGAATTGTTTTTCCCATAGTAGGGGAGTCCCCGAACTATTGAAAAATTAGTGATTCTATACATCTCAATACCAACTAACCTGTTCTTCCTACACCAGCGGAACAATGAACAACAATTGGTGCTTGTTCCACATTATGATTGGATTGAAACATATTATTTGTATTCGGTGTCAGTGTAGCTCGAACACGTCGAATAAATAATAATAATGGTATAGGATATTCAGGAACACCATGATCTGGCCACCCAGTAAATTGGAAGTGTTTAACTTCTCTACATTCATCTTCGATTCCACGAGCTGTTAAATGAAATGTACGTATTGTATAATAGGCTAGTTCAATGGTATCAACAGGTTTAACCAATAAGAGGCCACTTGCAAATGATTCTGGTCCACGTGATGGCCAATACTGATCACATTTAACACGAGAACGTTCTTCTAATCTAGTCATCATTACAATAATTGATACACGTTGTTCCCATATCATACGCCAAAAATCGGAAAATGTTTCGGGGGTAGGACCCTTCAGTGTTAAACAAAAAACGAACACAATTAAAATGAGAGGGGATGAAACTAAAAAAGTACAATGTAACATAATAGTGTTTACAGTAAATATAAGCTAATCTAGAGAAACCAATAACCAGATATGCTTTAACATATAAATGACCTGGTAATTTATATTAGTTAAATATAGTGGTCTTCTGTTCTTTGTTGTACTATGGGGGTTTAAACAAGCGTTATCTCAAATCTGTTTTTATTATTTGCATTGGTTATACACATAGTTTGTTACAACTATAAATTTATAAGATTTATGGTTATTACAGTGAAATGTTATTAGGCCAAAGTAGGTACATGCAAGGGTTTGTTACTAATAAGATTAGTCCATTTATGATTATTTATATTCATGAATACATACATATGAATATATCTATATGTATAATTCTTTATGGGTGGTTCGCATTTATATTCAACATCAGATTCAAGTTTTTAAAATTAACTAGTGATGATAAAATCGAAATGTTGTACTTCTACTACGAGAATAATTATTAAAACTATGTCTTACACATCCATCAATGTACTTTATTGTTCATGTCTACTGCTTGACTTTACTAGATGGTTTTGTATAGTGTCCAAAACAGTCATTATTATGCAAATTAACTTCAAACAGAGTTCGATGGAGAATCCTGGTGGGCGGCCTATGCTCTTTCACAAGGGGTAACAGGCGTAAGTAAGTAACTACAATATCATATTTATATTATATTATTCATTTGAATTATTCAAAAATTGAAGTCAAGAAGAGGTTTTTAACAATATGCTTGATTACTGTACGAACAATATCTTTGTCTGAATACTATACAGCATTGACTAGCACGACGTGATCAAGCATCACTTCGTCAGAACTTTTAGAAAAAGATTAGGCAAGACAAATACGCTTAGGTTTTATGTATAGAAGATTGGTTGGTGTAAGTCATTACAAATTTAATCTTTCAGAAAAAACATCTATTTATATCAGCTTATCAGATTGACCTACCTGAGTAGCAATATAAGCATTCATCCGTCTGTAACCATCGATATAATTTGCATTGATATAATCGGAACCGGGAACACAATCGATCGATTGTAAAACAACTCTGGAATGATCATAAGCAATTACATTAGCATAACGATTTTTAGGTTTATTCATATCAAGATTAGAATTTTCCCATGTGAACTGTTGTTCAGTTTCAATAGATTCATATTCTTGTGAAAATAATAAATTGTCTGCAGCCGAAAGTCGTGCAACATGGTCTGGTAGAAGATTAACAGGGATCGGGTGATGCATCGAATGACCTAGGTTTATTTTTTAACCAATGTGAACAACAAAAACGAAGATGAATATAAATTAGTGAAAATTTCTAAACATACTTATTCAAAAGTAATCTGATCAAATATTTGCAACAGTCGATACGTAAATTAATAGATGGAGGTACAGTTTTCAATATAGGTGAGAAACTTTCGGAAAATAATTTATTCTGTTAAACGTGGCTATCAGAACTCAGTAGCTGAGTGGATAACGCGATGGCGTTTGAAGCAAACGGTACTGGGTTCGAGTTCCAGAGTGAACATCAACTCTGAGTTGCAGGTACATCCAGCTGACGCGTCCTATATAGGACGAAACGAGCGTCTTGGATTCCACTGCTAGCCACTGTCCATCTTTGCTTATAATGCTTGTGAAGATTTTTAGTTCGTATTTCGCTTAGGTATTGGATACATGATTTACTTAGACCCACTTATTCATTGGCTTCAGTCAAGTATTTTTGTTCCATCAAAAAACTAGAAAGTACGTAAGAATCGTGTTTCAGTTCTGAATACTACAGTATAATACAAGCTCGTTTTAATGAAGCACCAACTCCGAAACATTACTATTTTATTGTCATTTAGGTATTATTATGATTTAAATTCACAATATGACGTGATGATTTTTCAGTATAATCAGTAGTTCGTTGTTGCCGTGTTCAACTTGGTAGACTTCACAGGTTTCAGTTTTCGTATAGAAATATAATATTAGCCTAGAGGCAAGCAACTAACCAACACTAGTTCATTTTTTAGTAATGTCAGTTCTAATTTGATCTGTTTGTCAATGAAGTATACTCTTAGTCTTGTACACAATATAAAGAAATGAACATGTAATCCGGGTGATAAAATCAATCCGTTTCTACAAACACAAATATGAACTCACCAACGAGGACATAGTAACTATCAAGAAAGTATGATTTGTGAAGACCATTTCATTTAAAAATATACTTCATTGTAAGCTGATATTTAGGGAACGGATTCAATATGCAGAAAATCTAGATATTTCTTAAATGATGATGAATTATCTCACAGATACTTGTTAAGATGTTGTTTGGAAAAAACAACTATTTCCGTAATAATCAAAGGATAGTACACTAAGTCTTCAGGATATAAATGACATTGGCTACTGTTACACAGTTAATATTGAGTATGAATAATAGAAAAAAATTATTCACCTCCAGCATTACTTTGAAATTCATTCCCTTTTCCAAGGTGAACACTTTCATCTTTTTATCTATTGACTATTGACTGAACACCAATATCCACAAAGGTAATAGTATTCTGTTTGTTTAAAGTGTCCTGAAATTTATTCTTTAGGTCATATCATATTTCCTTTCTATTTGATGTTTACAATGAAATAAATTGTTTTTTATTTAATTGACAGGTTGTTAGCTAAATTTAATTTTGTTTTAGATGCCTAACAATAGTTTATACGCATATATTGATCCTTCGATGTCGCCTATTCATATCATTATGAAGCAGAATCTACCAAGCGTTGGATTGTTCACCCACTAATAGGGGACGTAAGCTGGGTTTATCTCGTAGGTTAGTTTTACCCTACTGATGAGTACATCAGTGATAATTTCCAAATTTAATTTAATATATTTATTTCGGCTCAGTCTGTCCATGACATTTTCCATGTTCACTGTGTTTTATACAGGAATGTCTTCAACTGTATGCTCATTAAATGTGTGGCTACTGTATAGTAAAACGCAATTCTTATAGTACGTGTCATTTCACTCGCAGGCTTGCACTATATTTATGGGCTGTACTATACTGACTTGTATATAGTTGGGTGCTCCTAATAACTAGATGCTTGTACTGAAATTAATAATAAAGATTATGCTATATTACCCAGCATTCATCGAATAAATAAACGGAAAAAATGAATGAAACCGTTGGGTATAACAATTTTTGAAAAATGGAAACGCTGAGGGATGTTCTCAGTCCATTTTTTGTTGTCCACTTATCTGCTTTCATGTCACATTTACCAATCCAAATTGTTTTCAGCACCGTACTAAGCAATGTACTAAGGTGGTAGGATCGCTGACATGAAGAAGGCAGTGCTTCTTTCATTCTGGTATTTTCATTTACAATATTTATCTTAACTATTTTCCTATTATAACCATTTATCTCGTTAAATTGAATGTTATTATTTACCTTTTATTTCAAATGGTAAGTGCGGCATGTCAAATGCGGATTCAGGTCCACTTTCAGAACCTGGTAAGCCATTTCTTGCAATTATTAAACCGTCATACATTGTAGCAGCATTATTTTCACTAACACAGTTATTATTTATTCCCATTACATTGTATGCTGCACCTGTTCCACTGCCAGTTAAAGAACTTGGATGACTTCCTGTATGACTGCTTGAAGTCCCACCTCGATGAGAAATAAAAGGATTCATTGGTTGTTGAATTGCTGGTGGACTATTGAGATTTGTCAAACCAAGTGAATAACCATGGTGTACTGACATATCGATTATCGGAGAAGGAGCCTGAGTAACGTGATGTCTTGGATCCAATTGTGCAATACCTGTAAGTGGGCTTGGTGTTGCTGATGTGATCAGATTTGGTCTACCTGTGGCTGATATTGAGGAGATTAATGAGGATTGTGGTGGTCCTGGTGAAGAGGCAGCGATTAAAGTTCCACTTTTTAAACTATCATTACCAACAACCGAACTACCACGTTTGTCGACAGAGGATGTAAAATTAGTATTTATTACTTCTATTCCACTTGTCATTAAAGGAAAACTGTTGCCATTAGCTGGACCACAGTCATTCATTCGCATCAGTGGTTGTTTCATTGTCGAATCATTTGGAGTTAAATGGTTAATTAGTTTCGGGCGACGTTTACGACTTTAATTAAAACAGAAGGAAAATTTATTTAAATGGAATTTAATAAATCCAAATGCTTTATTCATCATACAGTTAGACTTGAATATTTAATATAATAACTGGGCTAGGAGGATCACAGCGGTGGTCACAAGTTAGAATTCATCCAGTTAGGCCTATTTTTACTCAACTTGTACATGCTACAGACCTCATCACTAATAGTGATGTTTGCTCTATCACATTTTATTAACAGTTGCAACAGTATAATAAAAATTGTATACTTTAGTTCATTTACTAAAACCGAGTATATGTAATCTGATTTAACTTCAAATATCTTGGTAAGAAAAAGTGATGTCGTCCGTACAAGCAGAATAAGGTGAAATGTGGTCTCATTTCTGTGAAACACTATTTAAAAGCAGAGTACTTATCTACTAACAATATCCTAGTTTACATAATGGTTGATTTAGTTAAAAAGCCATTGAAGTTCAGTACACGTTTTCATCTTGACATGAGTTCCTCCCACAGTGTAAAACCAAGATCTCACCTAGGACAGACTTGAAGACCTTCTAGACTCGAGTTGAGGGCTTAAACTATAGGCCAATGAGCAAGTATCTAACGTTTCACACGTCTAAATTTAAGCAGTTCACGATACCATACGCTGATGAGGAGTCATATACTTAGACGAAACAGTTGTCCAGTGCTATCTGGTTTCTGTTGGTTGTCTTATTAATATCAGTCCGTGATACAATCTATGAAATTGAACGGTCGCCACAACATCCTTTTACTTTAAACAATTTCTTCACAAGAGAAAATATGAATAATAGTGATAATAATTTTATGTACAGAAGACTGGTATTCTTACCGTATAAAACATCCAAATGCAATGCATATCACGGCAATTAATGCCAAACTAATGATAACAGCAACTAGTCCAATAATAAATAGATCTCTGTTTGATCCCGTCAAACCACGTGTTAGGCTAAATCCTAATGAATTACTATTCCTATTATCAGATGTATCTAAATTATTTTTATTTCTGAATTCGCTATCTCTTAAATGCTTATTCATCATTTCGCTCCATGGTGGAAGGTGGCGATCTGGTCCAAAACCATGAGACCATGCAGATGATGTACATGCTTCTGGGCCATCAGAAGTAGACTGATCTTCTTGAAATACACAGGCTCTAACAAATGACTGTAAAAAAGAGTAAAAGATAAATAAACAATAAATCTAATTTTATAAAGAAAATTATTAGTTTGTAGGAGATGTTTGGTGCGCTTTACTTTCAATTAAGTGTGTTTTGGAGATGAATAGTGAGGAGCTCATGAATGACGTTTTATCATCAGAAATCACTAAAATAACATTTACATTACTTGTGGAACTATGAAACAGGTTATGGGTTCCTATACTTTAAAACACATCGTTATCATAAACAACTTTACAATCAAAACTAGATTGTTTACTCAACGGTGAATACTTTATCAAATGAATTACACTAACAGTGACATCTTTCGAAAAATAAAGATTAATTTCACAATGGAATCCGTGATGTTTAACTTAATTTATTTCAAACGATACAGTAGGCATAGATAGTTTACTCTAAGCTATCATTAAGGCCTCTTGTTTCTATTTAGGAATCAATGGGCATGAATTCTTCATCTCTGCAGTAGTTCATTGGTGGCTAGAATAGCTCGGTGGTAACAACTTTGAATTGAACGGTGAACAAATGTTTCCAGAAGTCGTTGATATGCCCTACTGGTAAGTACTAGCTAGTGCAAAACATACTCACGGAGTTTCTTATAGATTGATTTCAGCCGCCCAACATTTAAATCTTGAGCAAAAGTCACTACACAATGAGTGTTATGATAGCCATTCCAGATAAAGTAGAATTATACTAAATTTTCAATACATACCTTGTATTCTTGTCCAAGAACCAAAGCTTTATTATCAAACATAATTTCTGAGTCTTGCTCATATAAAAATTCATCATCCGTTGTCATAGTCTGACGTGGAATTCGACTCGAATTAACATGTCTTTGAGGTCTATTCGATTTTACATTATAACTACCAAGTGTAAAGTTTCTAGAATGTCTTGGAGGGGGATCAAAATAATCTTGCAAATAACGAGCTGCAACATAACGTGTTTCCGAGCTTGGAAGACCTCTAGATGCTGTAATTGTCTATGAAATCGTGAAAGAAAATCCAAAGTAGTATATTAATCAGATACCTTCAATGAATAATAATAAATAGAGTAGTGATTACAAGTGTGTGAATATTATTGATTATTCAGGTTTAAAAAAAAAGCAATCAATAATGTTCCTCATTGGAAACAAGTTTATCAGAATTACATACAATGTTATGCCAAATGCTATATTTATTACTATCAAGTTAATCAGTATTACATTGAATCTGTTAAGCTACTATTTCATTGTATCTTATGCAACAGAACATACTTTACAAAATCAAACAGAATTAATTCTAGACTAGACATAGTAGTGAACTAAATTAACTTGGTCAAAAAGAAAAAGCCCGATAAAGAACTATTCATTGCCCACTTTATTCAAAAATCACCGTCACTAACTAATAATTACTGGGCATAAACTATGCTTCATCTAATTGCATTTTTTCATTATGTTAGTAACAAAACGTAACACAAAAAGAATACAGCTTGATGTCGAGTACATCAATTGGTACATGGTAAATAAATGACCATCATGAGTTTAGATTAGATGTTATACTCATTTAAAAATGGGAAGAATTTAAAATCTGATTCATTTTAACACAGAACTGTGTTAGTGTCTTCCGTTATAGGTCACCATCTAGATACGTGGATTGCAGAATCTTTTCCTAATACATTTAATGACATCATCATCGGTTGTGAACTTGTGAATATGCTAATAATCTTATTAAATCATAATCACTTTTTACATATGAATAAAAGTTTACTTGATCATTTTACTCAATCATACTAAATCAGCTAGTCTGTATTAATCTTTTGCAATGATGAGTATATGTTCGATCTAGTTGACTGATACTAGAATAAAGACTGTTATATCTCGAACTTAAATTATTAGTATGTCGCATAATACTTGACACTCGAACTCTAGAACCTTCCCAAGTCGTAAAAAGAGAAGACAGAAGACAAGTTGAAAAAAAATTATTCCAAACAGTGTCAATTATGGTACAAAACTGTCAGGTATTTACAATTTTTAATAAAAACGAAATTATCATTATAGTTATTCAATCCGCATACAGGGGGTTAGTAGTGATTCTGGAATGTTCTACCAAAAGCTAATTGGATGGAATATGTTCGGCTCCTTCTCAGCTTCTTAGATATTCATCAACTTCACCTGTAGACCGTCATCACGAAGACAATCATTTTTTTTCATTTGGTTAGATAATCTCTTTGTTCGACTGTTTTACAATCTTCGTAATAGTTATTTCTATGGTGTTAGACTTTATTGTTATTCGATTTTGTAAATTCGACTAAGAATATGTATATAATTTAATGTTGTGGTGTTATTAAAGTAAGCAGTTCAATATATAGACAGTAAAATACTTTTGATATTGATATCAATAAGTATATACAATGCAGAATCGAAGATGTATACAATCCTACTACACATCCAAAGTTCTTATTGGATTATTATAACATGATGATGATCTAGGAAATACGGTGTAGGTGGTGATAAGATTGATTAACTTTTCATTTAAATTAGATGTTCAACAGTTAATATATGGCTACTTATAGTACTTAACACAAGTCTAGATATATCTGTAAGCATAAGGAGAATGTTTCTTTTACTTTGCCCTAATTGTACTAAAAATATTTAGTAGCTCAACTATGAGATTAATTAATTAAATTATCATTTTCTCTCGGTACTTTTAATCCATCGTATAGTCGAAAGACACCTTTTCAAATACAAATTTAATATCAGTTAGCTGACCACTTCAAACGATTGTACCATGTTTTTAACTAAACATTTATCAATATTTTTAAATGAATAAACGAATAAAACTATACTCTGCATAGGATTTGATTACCCTAGCAACAAAAAATGAATACAAAAATAAATGGGGTTTATTTTTTGACAGAATTTAACTATTCTGACCATTTCTCTTAATTTTGTCTATTAAAACTTACATAATGAGCGAATAAAAATATTTGCCTATGTACATACGAATAAATAATATCATTATGTCGGCTAATTGTAAAAATGGTCAACAATGAATGGGAACAACACTTTATTGTCCATAGTTTAGCTGGGCATTTTACCATTATGATTACCATTACTATTATTATTATTACTATTGTTATAGTTATTATGAACTGAAGTTTGTTATACTGAATTTATCAGTAAGCGTCAATTTTCTCTCATCTAATCATTTCAATAATGTATACTCTATTGTATTGTATACAAATGACAACCTTTATACAAAACCCAAAGATAGTAGGGATAAACAAAACACATTTTAAAAAATGTGAGTTTTCCAATATCCTTTTTTTCAAAACTCCAAATTGTTCCCAGTCAGTATATTTAAATATTTATTCGTTTTTTTTTGTTCTTTTTGTTCTGACTTCAACAAAATTCAACTTTTATCTTTCATTCTGTCTCCTTTGCTTGATGGTGAATTTTCTGATATTAAACATATTCCAATGGTAATTACAGGAAAGAAAAAAAACTGTCTCGATTATCATTGTTACAGTATTGTTATTCTAATTGTGTGTACGTATAAACTGTGTTACATATTTTGGGGGGAGAGATGTAGATACAAAAAGTTTTCTATACATTTATGTATACATATTTTAAAAGCAGAAAAGAAGGTGAACGTTGACTTAAATATTCTCCTCTTGGTCACGTGTATACTATTTTAAAAAATAGATAAACTATTAATGTACGGAATTGATAGTAGCATATGATTTAACGGGGGGATGAGTGTGACATATGCTACTTATGTCGACAGATATAAGTAGTAAGTAATACCGATTGGAAATGGAAAACCTGGCAGCAGAAGACTATGAGGGTTGACTTGAAGAAAACAAGAACGGAACTAGAAAGGAATTGTAAATCGGAAGACAAATGAAGGAAATTCGCAAATGAAGTGTGTCATGTATGATTCTCATATTTTATCATGATTTTCCATGATTTTGTAACAAAATATATTAAGTAGTCCCCACCTATGTTTTCGTTCATTACTCTAATAGTATTACTGTAATTACGACTGTAATTACTACTGTTTCTCAGCTGATTAATTTACTTTCCAGATTGTAAAATCATGGTTATTCCACAGACTGATATGATTGATTAGTGAATAATATCTGAATTGAATTGTAAATGAACAGAGTTTTAAATCAGTTTGTTAACTAATCATCACCTTTACCTAATTTTTAGCACTAAAGTTAACAATTAAACTAAGTTGTCTGTAAATGTGATTTTAAAATGGTGTTTAACCTAAATGACAAAACATACATACTCCGAGGGCAGATTGCATGTCACCATGCGTTGTGACCATACATGTAAACATTTCTAAATATATAATAGAGAGTAATTGACGTAGGAAATTATCAGAGAATAGTGATAAATGGATACAAATATACAGACAAACGCAATACCAACAATCGAACAAAATTCGTCTATAAGAAAATGAAATACACAATGATTAATCTTCGTAAACCTATTTTTGAAAGAAATATTTCTATATCAGCATACAAAACTTATTTTTAATAGTTGAGATCATGAATCAATCAAAGCTAGACCACCATGGAAAACTTGAAGCACTGAACGGCAGTTTTGTCCTACTATGGGACTCTTCAGCAGTGAGCATCGACGATCCCGCCTCACGAGATTCGAACCCAGGACCTATCAGTTTCGCGCGCGAGCGCTTCACCACTAAACCACTGAGTCGGCACCCAACGGTGTTAATGTCCCACAATAGGACGAAACGGCCGTCCAGTGCTTCCAGGTTTTCCATGGTGGTCTAGCTTCAACTGATTCATGATCTCAACTATTAAAATTACTATAATATCCACAAAACCCCTTCTGATTATGAAACTTATATTATGGTAGCTGAAACCTTTAAAATACCTTTAAAATCTTCTAGAAATTATAAATAATTTAAACGTATATTTTGTTTACGGACATTGTCCAATGTTGTTCTGTTTGTATTCATGTATTATAATATTGTAATGGTTTAAAGTACACTCTGAATTCAGTTAAAAGTTTCTAATCATGAATGTTGTTTGAATTTCAAACATTGACTTATGTATTCAGTTCTGGATAACAAACTTCATTTGTCTATACGGAAGTGTATTGAATGTCGTTCAAATAAACTACACATTGCAGTTGGATGAATTTTATAGATTTTGGTTTGGTTTATAAGTTGTACTTAACACATATTGATGATAACTGAGGTATTATTAGAAGTATGAAGGCAACAGAAAGCTTCTTACTTCTAGTATGAGAAGTCACAGAAATTTATATCCACGTCCCGTACAGGGATTGGATCCAGGGCTATCAGATTACTCAGTGAATGATTAATTATTAAAGCAATCATGTCAGTGTCCGTCGGCACAAATGTATATCCAATCAATTTGTGATATAGTTTACTGGTAAGGAGTTTCAAACTAGACCAAGTAGCTGATCAGTGTTTTTCAGTTTTCAATAGTATCTCAAATGAACTCAACCCACAGTGAGTGCACCATACAAAATACAACTGAGTAGCCGTAAGTTGAATGGTTTAATCGCGATAATGAAGAACCACATATGCGAGTGTTTTGTTTTAATGTGGATTGTATCCTTGTTTTGCTCATCCCATACCTTAAAGAATCTTATTTCAAATTCTGCTTAATTCAAGACATACTGTAAAAGTTTTTGTGTACAATTCTCATTCAAATGCGTTAGAAATTAAAAAGAAATATTCAGTAAATTAGACTGAATGTCCATTCCGTTAATTGACACTTATTAATGTTCAATTCATAATAAGTAATGATTGAATTCATTCGGATTATCGGAAGTAATATTTCTAGATTCATTGGAAGAGTTAAACTGACACGTTAATTTAATAAGCATTTGGATGATGGTTTTTAGGTAATCAGGACAATGTCTTACCGTTAAATACAAGACTCACTTGTTTATCAGATTACGATTTCAGTAATTTTAAGCTGAAGTTTTGTGTTTTATAAATGAAAGACATATGACTATCTGTTATCTACCATGATAACTTTCAATATTACCTTAATTTGTTCCTGCACAATTTCACGTGATTACAAATGTTATCTTTTTAAATTTTACAGTAAACTACTTAATTAAACATTCAAGTAGTATATTTTGTAAAATTATTATTATAAATGGAGAAATTAAAAGTGAACTTAACTCAAAATAGCTTTCAGTGTATTAAGTACACTTGACACTTCGGAATTTTTAAAGGAAATGAACCAGTTAAGAAGATAATGGAGTACAATATATTTCTGTATTTTTGTACATTTAAATGGGTTGAATAATTTTTTTCTGGTTAGCGTTCTTTTAGCGAGTTAGTTTCCTACGGGATAAGGTCGCTAACCCCATGCCCAACACTCCTTTATCCGGTACTTCCAGTACCTGATTGTCATGTACGATCGGTTCACGGAGGATTTCAGAGAAGATGTGACAACTAAGCAGCTACAATAAATGAGACTAATAAGAAGTTCTTGTATTTGTGATTGCGGTAATTAAATTACTTGTAGACCTTGTGCAGACTACCATGATGTTGTCCTTCAATGTAACATATGTTGGAGGGAGATGTCTGCCAAAATAGGAACTTTTTTCGCTCGATCCAGATTGAGACTAAGGTATATTATAATAATTGCCGAAAACTGTATGGTAAAAGCACCAGTAACATTGACTGCACTAATCGCAGATGTTACTGAAACTTCGGCTGTTCAGTAGTATGATTATTGTAGGGATATATGCGTAATAAAAAGGACAAGCCTACACAACCGGAGTACACGCAAACAATGAAGCCATATGGATGAGTTCCTTTATCTTATGAGTTACGATTTTACAACCTTTGAACCTCTTTCTAACCTTGAAAAGGTTTTGGACCTTGTAAAAGAAGTGTATCCACTCTAATTCTCTGGTTTTGTATAATATATTTTTACTCCATACTAACTGTTGCCTGATTGGCTAATATTTCTCAAGGTCACTTGAGTCCTTTCAAAGGTCGCCCATAAATTACAGTCTCACCCTTTCTGATTATCCTAAGTGCATCTTGTTAAAATAACATAAATCATTCGGTAACGATGATAAAAATACATAATGATACAAGTTATACCCAAGTACGATTTTTACTAACATACTTTACCGATTATTAATCATCAATAAAATTCTCATGAATTATCCTCTTCCTTTTTTCCTTGCAAAAAAGGCATATGTCTTTGTGTAGTACAGTCTAGATGAAAACATGTAACATATGCATCAAATATTCTTATTCAGAAAGGGGTTTTGTGGAGGAGGAGTCCCACAATAGGACGAAAAGGGTCGTCCAGTGCTCCTAGGTTTTTCATGGCGGTCTAGCTTCAATTGACTCATGATTTCAACTATATAAAAATATTCTTAATGCTGAGATAAATTGTTACATGTCTCAATGTTAAGCCTATCAATCCCTAAATAAGATGGTTTTTCTCATATTATGAGATTGTGGATATATCGCAGAAAGGATTTGGACAAGGTTGATCACTAGGAAATTATGTCATTTACCCATATTAGTACTTACTTACTTGAAGGGCACTTGTAAATTATAAGAATTTCTAGTTCATTAATAAGCACCATAAGTTTGGCATTCTAGCCATTTACATATAGTTCGATATTCGATACATTATATGTTTTAGCTATTTCGAATAAAGACGGTGTACAACTCAGATTTTGTTGAATATATATATATATATATGTTTTTTTCCGTTTGGTTACTGATAAATTTTCTCTATTCCATTTTTAACAGTAGTCTGACTCATTGTTCCATTTTTTTCTGTTTTGTTTTGGTTTTGACGAAATAACAAGTAAAATTCGTTCGCTTACAAAAATGCTGAGTCATAAAAAATTCAATTCCAGTGAAAAGAAAAAAGTTCTTTCAATTTTCAATAATTTCACAAAATATACAAATATCTTATTTGTTTCTTTCTGTCCAGGTTTATTACTTCCCTATAAACACATTAACATAAATTCAAAATTGGTTTACTGAAGTTTAATAACAGAAGTTAGTAAGCTGTGATTATTCGGAAGGTTTAGTTATGAATAACACTATAAGCAGAGATAGATGGTGAACAGCAGTGGAATTCAGGAAGTTCATTTCGTCTTATTTGGGACTCATCAGTTGGATGGACTTGTATTCTGGAGTCACGGAATGAAAATCAAATACTAGATGGAGGTACATTTAGTTGACGAGTCCTAAATAGGACTATATGAACATCCTGGATTCCATTGTTATTCACCATCTATTTCTGTTTAAAATGCACTGATTCTGTCTAAGTCTTCTAACATTACGTATCTCAATAGGTAACATTATCAAGGTTTGATTTCATAATTTCGAATAAATTGAGCATTTGGTAGATTGTTATAAATAAACATAATATCCCAATGAGTAGAAAAAAAATAGATTTTTTGACGTTTCTTTACCTAATGTAAGCCACTTATTCAGGGAACAAATAACCAAATATATTATTTATTTATTACGTATCTCAGTAACCTATAGCCTTTTCATAATTAAGCACGAGTACATTCAGATAATATTCATCATTGTTCAGTTCCAAAAATTTAAAACATTCAGTTTTGTTGGAATTTTTACACAGTTGAAATATAGGTGACCCAATCATTTAACCATACTGCTATGCACAGTGTATTTCCTATGAATCATCATTAGATTAATTCAGCACTGTAGTTAATGAGTTTTTCAAAAGATCAGCTCTAATAATTTTTACTAGTTACTTCAGATAAACAATGTTATCAATGAGCTCGAAATCTGAGTATACAGACTTCTTCTGATTATATACTACTATTTAAATGCTAAGAACAGTAAGCTGAAATGACAAAGATCCTAGTTGATGAAATTCCATCAACACTATCGATCATAAAATATTTCGACTACACATTTACTCATTTATTAAACCTTTTTTTAGCTGAATTCACTTAGTATTGTTTGTTTGAGTCTTCCCATTGATGCTTACAATACTAAGTGAATTTAAACTTCACCCCATTGTACAAACAAGAGGCTATCAGGACTCAGTAGCTAAGTGGATAACGCGATTGCGTTAGAAGCGAAAGGTGCTGGGTTCGAGTCCCAGAGTGAACATCAACTCTGAGATGCAGGTCCATCCAACTGACTAGTCCCAAATAGGATGAAACGCGCGTCCTAGATTCTACTGCTAGCCCACTATCCATCTTTGCTTTTTTAGCTGAATTTAAAATAACTGCGCTATGTTGCGTTACACTCGTGAAACACCATCTCAACTGAATACTTGTTTAACAATAATGTTATCATGGGCTCTAATCTATTTTATAAAAAAATATGAGGATTTTACAAAATAAGGTAAATGTTTCCACTGGTGAAATAGAAACAATTTACTTTGATATTTATATCAAACTACTTAAAAGAATGGGAATTTGGCCAAATTCATTTGATAATGAATAATATAAATAAACGTTAAGTTACTGCAAAGGGCGTGACGTCTTGCAGCTGCTAAGATACCATCATATATATGTATATATACATGGGTGGACACAGACTGAATAAAAGATATTTTCATTACAACTGAATAATTTAATCCTATTTTGGGATGTTTTGCTTAAGTAGTATGTAATAAATAATTCTGTGTTCAACAAATAAAAAACCCTAATACTTAAAGACATATCATAATCTGTGTTAACTGAGTCTATTCACTGGTTCTTTTTTTTGTATATGAGATCTATTTTTCCTTAAAATTAAGTATCGTGTTACTTTTCACCAAGTTTACAATGAATTAGACGTTAGAAAGGAAATTATTTGAGACAATAAACAAAATAGAACAGTATTTCTACTTACTGTGTCTATACTTATTTTTTCGGTGGAACTATCAGCTAAGTGAACGGGAGCAACAACTAGAAAATATTGTCGTATTTTTCCATATTGCTCACTGACACGACTTAACTGAAGTAAAACTTGTAATCGACTTGGTGATACAGCAACCGGTATTGGTGTTGGTACGAAAAGGTGGACCTGTAAATTAAAAAGAATAACCAGATAATTTATGACATGAAATATGATAAATAGAAGGTCTTGTATGATCTCAAATGCATATTCGTTGAAAGAAAATAAAAAATAACATGTGATCAATGAAATACAAAATTTAAAAAATATGTTTTAATCTTCACCGACTTCATTCAAGGTATGTTCAAATTTCTACTAAGAAATAATGGGTGTTCACATATATCAGTAGTGTAGTACTTGGATGTCTGTAAAATTGATTGATTGCGCATTACAAACCAAAAGAAGTTAGAAATGTGAATCAGAAGTTTGCAATTCAGTAGTCTAGGAGATATGGGAAAGTTATAGGTCTTAAATCCAATCCGTCTTAGGGTCATAAATGTACACGCTTAGAACCTTCATACAAAGAAGAAAAATTATCCAGCGGTCCTTGTATTTTAGTGCTTCCTCTGTTAGTGTTGATTTGTGGAGAAAATCATCTTGGAAAACCTTTGTTTAGATATGAGAGAAAGAATGGTCAATTTCAGAAATGACGGTGTACACACCTAAAAATAATTTAACCATTCTGAAGTTTATAGGGTTAAAATACATTCTTTGAATGTTTAATTTTAGTCCATACCTGTGGTCTTAAATAACTATGGTGTGTTAAAAGACTTAAAATAAATGAGAATTGATGTCAGTAGATTGATTCATGATCAGTAATCCTCTGAAGGTTTTGTCACAGTTAACGTTCGATGACCGACTGACCAATCTGAGACCAGTTTTTACAACTAATCGATACGGTTCGAAAGATCTTTGAATAACAGCTAAATACCAAGAAAGTTATTTTAGTCTAAGCTTTAAATCATGCGCTCAATTTTAATAATTCACTGCAGTATGTAATAAGTTTATGAAATTGACGTAAATTGTATTGTAAAGTCTGTAAAATCCATATAAAAGTCTTTCATAAGCAACGAAATGTTACTGTATGAGATAAAAACTAGAAAATGTTTTTTTTCTTATATTTTACTCTTTTTCAGTGACATACTACTATGATGTAAGCAGTAGTCTGATGCTTTATACTTTCTGGGCTAAATAAGAACTTGAATTAAAAACTGGCATAACACTTAATATCAATTATATACCAATATTCATTCATTTAGTCTATGAAAAAATAATCAATAATTATTTGTTCCGTTCATTACGCTGGGAAATAGAAGCAGATATGAAAAGGATGAATAACAACTGGAAAGAACTGGAAAGGATTGCCCAGGACAGGGTTGGATGGAGAATGATGATGTGTGGCCTTTGCTTCTTCACGAGGGGTATCAGGCGTAAGTAAGCAAGTAAGTATTTGTTCCGTTCAAGAGAGTTAAATGTTGACTTATCAAAATACAATTCTTTTAGAAAGATCATAATTTCTAAAAGGTTACTTATTCAAATCTATTTATATTCACTCATTGTGAATTTTGTTCATTTTTTTTCTTAAGGAAATTAAACAGAACTGGTATTTTCAATTCTAATCACTGGAATTTCCAGAAATATAATCCTTTTTTTAAATATCTTCCTTACATTACGCACTAAACTATTATGAAAGTTTATATGATCAAATAAAACTAATACTTTTCAACTAAGTAACTGTCACTATCCTGGCAACGTCCTTGAATATCTGGTCTACCTGTTCCTTCCATCTACGTATTTCAATAAGTTATCTGTCTTTATTTGTTTTAACACATCATTATGTCTATTAATCACATAATGTATTCAGGTGCGTTTGTGAAAAGTTTACGACCTTTTGCTGTACAAGTTACAAAAAAGTACAATTAGAGACATCGTGATAGCTGGCAATATGCATTGAAAAGAATGAATTATATTCAAATGTCGACTTCTGAAATGTTAATATCTAACTGGCGATCTATCAATATTTATCGTCAATATCGATCAAGAAAAAACAAAAGGAAACTTGTTGGAATACGTCATGCTGAGAATTCTATATTGTACTAAAAATATAATATTGAATAAAGCCATTAATAATAATAATAATGTAACCTTTTATGAAATATATAGAAATATAAGATATGATACATTAAAATATTTGGTTTCATCCATCTAAGCTATGGTTTATATCATTACGTTCAGTCAAACAAGATGACTATCTCACTTCAACAATGGTGGAAAACTTCATTAGTCTTGATCTAATAATAGAACTTGGTTAGTTGGTCTTGAAATTAGTCCCATATAAAGAAATGATTATCATATGATCAAATAGATTTTATGTATAACAGTCCAATTTTAGGATGGTTATTTTGTGAACAGTTATCAAGTGTAGAATTAATTAAACATAGTTAGCTATTACAACCATTCTAAATCGATAGTTGATTTATTACCTGGTCAAAAACATTCATTAAAATAATGTTACTAGGCAGTGAATATGCCTTCTTGTTACTACACTTATACTTGCGAAAATGTTCTGTTTTCAGTCTTCCATTTCTTGGAGCAATGCCATTCACCTTTTACTCGATGAGTCACCGGCGATATTCGGAACTTTTTTCTTTCTATCATATTGATTGGCTATTTTCTATTTCTCTCATATTCGTTTAGTTTTTTTAAGGTTTTACTTTACTGGATTTTTGCTTAAGTTGTCTACTTTGTCTCAGCTTTTCATTAACCTTTTCTCTAGTCTCTACATTATCTTGGATCCCATGACTTTGGAGAATTTTCTGAGAGGAAACAATATAACTGAAGCCTATTAATTTATTACACCCATTATATTCGTATTTATAGAATCACATTTGTAGCACACAGGATTCATTTTATGACACTTAAAACACATTTCTAGCATTTGAGACAATTTTATTCTGGATCCTTTCCGAATAAATATTCGTTTATAATATTGGCACCACAAAATATCAGCTCATTATTTCCATTGGTTTGTATATTACGGGATGTGTTTAGCACTAAGAAAGTGGATTTTAGGTTTTGATTTAAAGAAATGCCTCTACAAATTATAGCCAATAAAAAAATTCACTTATTCATTGATTTTTTTCATTTACTTTCAAAAATTTAAACTTACGTTGCATTTGAGTAAAACAACTTGTTGTTTCCCAATTACTTTGCATATTCAATGTTAAATCATAATATGCACTTAATTGTACATCATAAACACTATTCGGTTCCAGATCACTAACTGTATACGTATAACCAGAATGTAATGCAGCATATGTTACACTAACACTACGAGCTGGAAATTCCAAACGTTTAATTACACCAGCATCATCAGCGAATTTCTTGGAGCCACCAATACGTAACTATAAAGTATTGTGACGAAAATATATGCAGATAGTATTATTTGTTCATTTACACTTACTATATAAAATATTTGTAAATTTTAAATTTTATAACTGTTTTCAATGTGACAATGTTTGAAAAAGAAGTATTTATTTACCCGATTGAAGAAACATAAAATCACTATGTTAATTAAAGATATCTTGTTAGCAAGCCTTATAGTGAATTTTAGTTGAATCAATGGGCCTAATGGGTTTCAAATCCACAACATATGGTGTCATAGACAGAGTTGAATTCCAATATAGACAAAACTCAGGTTCACGTGATCCATAAAATTCGATGAGCACAGAGGATTTAGACAAATATAACGTTACTTATTATTTAGTAATCATTCACTGTCGACTTATTACAGTTAGTCATACACTATCATCAATTCGAGATTTATCTTCGTGTTTTTCCTAAAATAAGTGGAGAATGAGGTATTAACCTTTTTTCAGCTGAATAACCTAGTATTCATTGATACTATTGCACGACTAAAGCTGATTTAATATTCAAATAAGGACAGACAAATTATATTTTATTCTGAGTAGTACAAGTATTCATTTCAAAATACACCTAAATGGTGTTCGGAATAATCAGATTTTCATATATATATATATTGGTTTACAGGTATTGTACTTAACTTGATACTTTGTGTTCATATATTCCCGGCCATATACATTGGCAGGCACGCATAACTGAGGAGTATCATCCTTATATGAAACCGATTTCATATATATTATCTCTGTACAAAATAGTAACAGTCATTGAAGAAAATACATTTTACAGTAAAGTTCCAACTAAGTTCACTGAAATACATCTTGATGGATGTATAGAAAAACAAAGAATGCCATGAATGATATACATCAGTTTGGTTTCATTCAGTTAGGTAGAGACTTGGTATTCACTACATACTCATAATCTCTTTAATATAATAATCAAGAAATACATGATAATACTAATCTTAAATATATATTTAAGTAATACATCACAAGGAACAATTAATTAATTTTCTTGTTGGAAAAAAATTAATGACAGACCTAATCAAATCAACACCAAAAAAACAGAAACACAAAAACAGAAAAACGGTTCCCTTTCCCCCCCTTTTGTTCTCAGACAAAAATTGATTTATTAAATTTTGGATTTTTATTTAAATGAAGAGACAGAATCATTTTATAGTGAACAAAAGAAGAAATTAATAGCCTAGAATCTAGTTGATAATCAAAATGTGTTTGCTTGTTTTTTTTCTTATTTTAATTAAATAAATGAAGTCCTAACTCTATCGATTTGAAAAGAGTTAAAGAGAAATATGTCTATTGTAATTTTGAGGGTATGTTGAATAATTTAGAAATGAAAAGAGTTAGGTTGCAAACAGTATGGGGAGAAGAAAGTGTGCATATATCTATATACACATACATCACTAAACATCTAGTAGGATTTATTTATATTCAGAGGCATATTGATCATTTAAAAGACAGTCTGATCAGTTGGAGTATAGATACATGTAATGTCATACAAGAAAGGATCGAAAACACTCAATTATCGATATCACTTAGTTGGAATCAAGTGGTTTACTTAATAAGCTTCAATGTTATCATAATATAACGTGAACATCATCTGATATTATCGATAAGCTACAGTTACAGTTCAGATATATATGACTACATGAGTTATGATTTTCTACTGGAA
This sequence comes from Schistosoma mansoni, assembly GCF_000237925.1. Taxonomy (NCBI): domain Eukaryota; kingdom Metazoa; phylum Platyhelminthes; class Trematoda; order Strigeidida; family Schistosomatidae; genus Schistosoma; species Schistosoma mansoni. The sequence continues at coordinate 6,204,445 of NC_031502.1, read as the reverse complement.
CTTAGTGAGAGTCATCCTTGAAGCTAATTAGAATAAAGCTGTGGTAATTTTTCATCAAACAGTATAAAGTAAAATGGTCTTCAAGTTCACAAATATTCCCTCAAAACAAGCTTCATCATTTTGTTGAAGTCTCACTGGAAATATTAGATCTACGTTTCAACATCATGAGTTGTAATTGAATAAAATAATCGATTTTTATGTAATGATGACGAATTGTTTTTTTTACAAAGAGATATTATGGAGTGGCAAAGTAAGGTAGAAACATGGGTCAGATTCAACAATCAAGTCCATGAAATATGATTCTAATTGTAAGGCAAAGACAATATTTATCTTTTCAGTAATGATCTACCAGGTTTATCTTCGGAGGATTCTGGATAGGTCTGGTTACATTAATATTACGTTAATACTAAAGAGTTATGTCGCTTTCTTGTTAACTGAACACAAATGTTGATTAATGCTTGTTCATTATTATTAACTTATTTATCGCGTATCAAATTTCAATAAGATATGACCATATTTCTAGACTATCAACTTTGTTTAGGGCAGATATTGACCCTTCCTTTCAAAACTTGAAGTGTAGGGCAGTGGTTAAATTAACAGATTGCGATTTGGAACGCTGCACGACAAACTCTACGTCAGAAAATTAGGCAGCATTCTTTGTTTTGAACAAACATTGTCGTTCAACGTTAATTTCTTAAACTTAAGATTATTAAATGAGTTAGATTACATTCACCTTCAAATCGTATAGATTTCCCATTTTTCTGACATCAGAACTGTATGCTATAGTATATCGCATTAACTCACTTATACTAGAAGCCCTCTTAGAACTAGATCAGCACCAAAGGTTAGATAACGTGACGTTTAACTTACCTCTTCATATACTTTGTTATAAATAGTACGATCGACTACTTTTTCTTACTTCCAAGTAAGTGATTATTGGTGTTAATATTATCATTATCAAGTTTGCGTTTCCTGTGTTATGAATAAGGTTATACATGAATAGTGTTAGTAATGTATAAGTTTTAGATTTCATATCTTCATGAATAAACTGGATAATAATGTTTTAAATTAAGTCACATGCTTATTGGCTTTGTCTCTGAATTTCATACACAAATAAAGATATTTTTGTCAAGTTCCTGTTTTAAAAAAACTGTATCAGTGTGAAGAATCTAGTAGTTGGCAATATATATTTTGATAGTTGAGATCATGAAACGGCCGTCCAGTGCTTTCAGGTTTTCCATGGTGGTCTGGCTTCAATCGATTCACGATCTCAACTATCAAAATTACTATAATATTCACAAAAACCCTTCTGAAAATATATATTGCCAAACTGTTAAGACTGATTTCATAAAAAACAAAAATAAGTGCAGTAAGTATATTAACAATCAATAACTAAGTGATAGCCAGGAAACAAAATCACTGGGTTAGACTGAAATTAAGGACTAAACAAATATGACATTGGTCACAAATCAACGATTAATAAATTTTAAATATCTCAATACTACAGGTGGTCAATTGAAGTCCATGTAACTCAGTAGTAACATCTCTGACTGTGAAGCTGGATGGCATGGCTTTAAACCCTTCATGGATCATTGGTTCTCTCAAGATTTTAGGGTTTCTCACTGGTTATCTCCAATCACTCTACACCAAAACATAAAGCACGAGATTTCTAGTCACTTACACTGATACCCACATCACAACATATCGATAGGATTTGTTATAAACTTAAAAGAGTAGATGAGCATACCGTTGGACAGTACTAATTGATTAACAAGTGTAAAGTTATAGATGCATTCAATCACTACAATACGAATTATGAGATAACAAATAATTAAAAACTTAAGTGAACATAATCTGACATTCAGTGACCCATCATCGCTGTTGCTTCTTCCATTTATTAGGTAATCAGTTTACATACATAGATTCATCTTCAAATACTATGTTGCATTCCCAATAATAAACCATATTCTGTAAATTTGCATTATCCCATTCCTCCTAGCTATACATATACCTTTCTTTGACATTAAATATCAGGTTAAATGAAATTCCTATACAATAAATAAACTGTAAAGTAGGGCTTTTGACATTGAAGCTTTTCTTAGAACCAACTTAGAACACTTGTTTATTTCTATGTAAACAATTACATTTGTGCGTGTTATCTAAAATGATAAATGGTTTCCATATAAAATCTTAAGTTTTTTTTCATTAAATTTTCCAAATAAACGTTATTAAAGTAAGAATAGTTGAAATTAGTAGTATAGTAGTATACAAACAAAAATTCATTACGCATATATTATGACCATAAACTAGGAATGTTCAAAAGGTATTATTGAATGGAGTATAATTTGTTAAGGACTTTTCAATGGAACTTTTCACATCAAAAACATCAAATACTGGATAGAAATTTCAAAGAAAAAAAAATTAAACAAACAAATAATCCGACAACATAAATCATTGACAATTTGATTTGGGTTTTTTTTTTGGCTTGCAGAAATGTTGCCATATATACTCACCAATTGGTGATTTTCAGTTCTAGATTTAAAATGATGAGTATGTATGCATATATATATATATGCACTTACATAGAAGTCTAATTTATGGGTTATATTCGTGATAAATTTCTAGCTAGCTGTACATACACTTTGTCTATGTCATTCCCTATTTTCTTTAATCTTTTTTTGTTAAAGATTTTGATAAATAGCATAATGCTCATCTACGGAGGAAGATAATTTCTGATAAAAGTTCTGAATTATCATTCAAAGGAATACTACTACTCTTCAGTGAATTGTAGTAGAGTTATAAACTGAGTTAATTGTTACAATGTATAAACTTATCGAAAAGCTTAAGAAATATGCTTTAAATGAATAGATAAGGCTTATAATGTTTAGTGTTTCCATCGCAAGTGGATTACAACTAACCTGACTTCTGTGGATGAACTGGATTTTTGTTCTAGCAAATAGATGATTTGTAAAATTAACAACAAGTTGGAATACCGAAAGTTATGGTGAACACTATTATAGAAATACTGTAGTGTATGCTACTTATTTCGACAGGTATAAGTAGTATGTAACATTAATCAAAAGTGAATAAAACCTGGCAGCAAAAGGTTGAGATGATTGAATAAAAGAGAATTGCAACAGAGGGTAAAAGGGAATGAAGGGACAATAAAGTTTGAGACAATTAATGGACATTTTGCAAATGAAGTATTGAACGTATAGTTTTTTTACAATTCACCAAATAACTAAGTAATCTTATGCTAAAATACATTTGGTCGTACCCCACCTGTGCTTTCATTCATTACAATATAAGTACTATTTGTGGAGAATGTATTATGTATAAATGATATCCAGTTACTGTCTACTATTCGGTTCAAGAAAACTATTTAAGGATATTTTGATTACATAACATCAAATGAATGTTTACATTTTGAGCAACATAGATTAAAGAAAAGGTTAGGGAATATATAATAACAAACATTATATAGCATATATAAAAGTAAATAAACACTGACAATATCTTGAATTGCTTAGTTCGTATAAAGAGTCATTTTTTCTTTAATTAAACGACCTCAAGGCGATTCAAATTGTTAGGATGTTTTGAAAAATTTACAGCCAATTGTTCAAAATAACATTCCATCACCTTTGAAAGATTAACTCTGAGAAAAATAAACAACACGTATTTTTCAATTTAGAATATGTTCTCATAATCTTATAACAAAAAGATAACTGTGTTTTTTTTATGATTCTTATAACAAGGATGATGTAAAGAGTTACTTGATCTAGTTAAATGATTGTTATAATAGCCCTCAAATGCCCTGGTACGGCGGAGAGTGGGGAGAGTTAGCTCTCCCTCTCGAAATGCTCTCACATGGCCTTTGTCAGGGAAGTCCTACTCACTGCCTTCTCGTGGCATCACTGTTGTTTACGAAATTGAAAGGACGAAAAGCGAATGTCCGGCGCTTTAACCGGGTTGGTGGACACGGGAATTCCACCTAGGGGAGTTGGGAAACCCTGATTCCAAACCAATGGTGCACATGAGTTCCAGTATCCTGATGGAACAAATGGCGTATGAATCAATCGTTGGTCACCGGCTTCCATGGGACCGCATCTCCCTACGATGCTCCACTGGCATGTGGGTCAGACCTTTGAGTCAAAAGCCCCCTAAGAAAACCACGTGCTTCAGTTTGGGCACCTGGGCAGTATCATAGCTCTCAAACAAATCAAATGAGATTTGTGTAGCGCATATGCATCTGGTGCCCCCTTGTATCAATATTTATGTGTTTAAATAAAAATAATAATAAATTGTTATAATTAATCACTTTTAAAGTGGAAAACGATATTTGATATAGAATACTCTATATGAATAATCTGTTAATAAAACTAAATGTGACATTATTAGTTGAATTCATTAGTCAATTGAATCTGGACCACTATGAAAAACCTGGAATGCAATGGAAGACGGACGTTTCGTCCTACTATGGGACTCCTCAGTAATGTGCATCCACAATCCAAACCCGCGGTATTTGAAACCAGGATATTTCCTAATTTCGTCAGCTGAATTATGGATTTAATCTATCAGGTTTAATAGCTGAAAAATATTTTTTTTCCTGATAATTTTATTCAAGGGTGATATATAATTGATATCTAAAATGAACATTACATACAATAATAAACCCTCTTCTTTCAGTCATTAATGTTGGTGTTTAAATGAGAATACTTAGCTCTCAAGTAATAATTGTTTCTTGTCAGCGTGAATTGTTTTAATGAGATTAATGAAAATATAAGTTTTTAACAAATTTCATTCAATACTGCAACTTCATTGAGATTAGATAAGCACACCATCATATGTCATCCCAGTATTCTAGAAGTTAAATGCTTGCCTATAGGTCGAAGGTCGTGAGTTTGTTTCTTAGTAGGTTCACAGACGATTGTCTAACCAAGGTCAGTCCTCATTGTATACCATAAAAATATGCAAGAATGAAGTCATGTTTCTTTGTTTTTTTTAGGAAAAAACACAAAACTACTTTTAAAGAGAAGTCTTGAATTAGTAGTGAATAGAATAATTTTATAGTAATTACTAAAATTAGAAGTTTTAATTCAATTGTAGAAACTAATTATTTAAATTAATTCCTCATTACAATTCAGCTAAATAAAACACTTCATATAATTAGACTCCTTGAAAAATATACACAGAGCAAGAACAATACAGTTTGTAGAATATATTGAATTCTCTCTATTACACGATTTCTTATCAGTTGGATACAACTAAATATTATAAACATTAATATGAATATAATTATTATCATCAGAAGGGGTTTTGTGGAGATTTAGTATTTTCATAGTTGAAAGCGTGAGTCAATTGAAGCTAGACCACCAGGGAAAACCTGAAAGCATTGGACGGCCGTTTCGCCTTATTGTGGGACTCCTCAGCAGTGCGCATCCATGACCTCGCCTCACGAGATTCGAACCCAGGACCTACTAGTGCT
>NC_031502.1:6128494-6198760 GCF_000237925.1 Schistosoma mansoni | reverse complement strand
ATTCATTATATTATTTCCATATCAAGCAAGAAAATCACGTAATAATCATGATACATCTACATTAGGAAGACAAGTAAGCTCAAGAGACAGGAGGTTTCCCCTCTAATTACCTGTTATTATTGTTATATTATTCTTATTAATATTCGATATAGTGAGATTGATATCATGTGAAACCTCTCTTTTGGTATATATATATGTGTGTAAGAATGTGTCTATGTGAATGTACAGTTGAAATTGACGTATTTATTATTATTTATTTAAACACATAAATATTGGTACAAAGGGGCACCAGATATATATGCACCGCACAAATCTCATTTGATTTGTGTGAGGGCTGTGATACTGCCGAGGTGCCCAAACTGAAACAGATGGTTTTCTGAGAGAACCACACCCGGAGCCTTTGACCTAAAGGTTTGATCCACATGGCAGTGGAGCATCGTGAGGAGATGCAGTCCCATGGTAGCCAGTGACCAACGATTGATTCATACACTATTTGTTTCTGCAGGATACTGGAGCCCATGTGCACCATTGGTTTGGAATCAGGGTTTTCCAACTTCCCTAAGTGAAACATCCATGTCCGCCAACTCGGTTAAAGCGTCGGATATTCGCTCTCAATTCTTCAACTATGAAAATATAATTATTGACAAATGTTTAAGATACCTACGTTGTAAAGTTTAGATAAATGATGGAAACGTAACCACAATAATGATAATAAGACGAATGGGGATACAAACTGTATGAATAAACATAGTTTGGACATGTACTTATATTTGTATTAATATGCTGGAAAGTAATAATACAAGGTAAAACAGTTAAGGATCTCGATAGTGTAATAAGAAGATGAAGATTATCAGAACTATGTGATATATTAGAGCAATACATTTCGAACAATCTGATCACACATATACTTGTTAAGAACATTTATATATAAAAATAAAAGGTCAACTAGACTCGAAATGGGGGTAAGAATAGACAACGATAATAATAATAATAAAAATAATGTGAGAACAATTTGAAACCGAATCACTCTGGATAATAAGCTAATATTACCAGGGTAGGTTTAAGGTGGGAACAAAACACTCTTCAAAAGAGATAGGATGTTATGCTCAAACAACAAAATAAATGAGTAATTAGGTATTCTGGAAAACTATCGCATAAAAAATGGATACCCGAAGAAGTTATTACGAAATACGGAAGAGAGTATTCCAAGGATGATAAACAATCAACTACTGGAAAGAAACCTGTCTTCAACCACCTTCGGTTAAAAGAAGAGGAGACTTCAGGAAGAACTGATAAAAGTGTCAAGGAGGCACTGAAAAAAAAACTTCCCTGCTTCTCAACTGTTTTCATCATACAACACCAAGTGTTCGTTATACTATACAGAGGTAGATCTGTGCACTTCTGACGTCACCTCTGAATGCATCTATGAATCGCTACCGCAAGTACATAGGATGGATAGAGAAAAAAGCCTCTACAATCTTTTCTGAGCACATTCTTAGGAACTTACTGCCGAAATAGAGTAAAGTTTTTACAAATGCAGTCGCCAGGCGCTTTCGCGATGCTGGAGATGAGATGGATGTAAGTAATGCATTTAAAACAACTGATGGATATAACACGATCTTACTTCGTTTGACAGAGGCAATCGCTATCAAATGTTTCCAACCTGAACTTTGTATACAGAAAGGAAGTTTGATTAGCCTATTTTGTCATGGTGATCAGGGATTCGCCTAATAACCTTTATTAATTTTAAATTTTGGTTAACTAGGATTAAGACTTACTCTTCTCATTCTACTTATATTACATCAGAAATCAAGTTAATCTAATTGATCACCTAGTTTATTAGTAGTTTATTCGAAAAATATTCATCTTGAGTATAATGCTCTCCGTTTGCCATAAAACTTGTTAGTGACTACTCTGAAGATAGAGTAGTTTCAATACACTAGTGGATGGTTTTTGTTTTTTTTTTATTTCGAAGTATGTTTAAGGGTAGGAACTACAATGATTGTTTCACCTTATCCGATACTTGTCAGTTTGATGTACTATCATCTAGACTGAGATTTAAACCTAGTACCTAACAATTTCAATATCGACCCTTGATCTACATAGCTACTAAGTTCAGATAACCACTTCGTAAGATCAAGGCACCTGTTCAATGTGTTTTCATATTACAAAATAGACAATTAACAAAATTCTAGTTTTAAAATGTCAATAACCAAAAAAAACAACAAAAAAAACCCAAACTTCATATAAATGACAAAAACATGTCTGAACTAAAGGTATTCCATCTCATATATGAATAAAATTTTGAATAAATACGCCAATTTTTTTCCTCCTAATTCACCATAAACATCTTAATGTGTACATGTTTTTTTTTCCACTAAAAATGAATGATGCATAATTATAAGTATACAAAATCTTGGTAACTAAAATTAAATTACCCTTTCTTACTTAAGTAACAATATGAATATAGTTAATTGAATACCATTTTAATATCTGGCAATTTAACTAGACTAAAATAGCATTGTTAAGAATAAATTATAATTTATTTTATCATTACAACTTTTAACCTTTTCTTTTTGTTGTTGCTGTTGTTGCTAAGGTTATTTTTAGTATCTATGGGACTAATTAAAAGGATAACTTTATCAAGTTTGTTCTTAATATATACAACTAATTTAAATCTGTTTGGAAAAGGAAATTTATGTAGATAGATTAGAAGAATTAGTTATTCATCAATATGAATAACAAGTTAAATAAATTAGATAGAATAAAATGGAATCGATTAGAACAAAAAAATAAAAAAAATAAAAATAAAGATTCCAACTTATTATGTTCTTCTATTAAATTTGTTTTGTAAGTAAATGGGCTCGAGACTGGTAGGTCCTGGGTTCGAATCTCGCGAGTGCGGGATCGTGGATGCGCACTGCTGAGGAGTCCCATAATAGGACGAAACGGCCGTCCAGTGCTTCCAGGTTTTTCATGGTGGTCTAGCTTCAATTGACTCATGATCTCAACTCTATAAAATTACTAAAATCTCCACAAAACCCCTTCTGAAAATGGGTTATAAGTTGGAGGTGTGGCGCGTATGTATCCGGTGCCCTTTGTACCAATATGTGGTGATTAAATAAATAAATAAATATAAGTTGAAAACCTCATTCTAAAATATGGAATTTTAGTACGTATTAAACTTGAAAAGACCACAAAATTAGTGTTACATGTATATATATATGTATATTATTCACAGTTATATAATATACCCTTGAGGGCAAGGGTAAATTTATACTGGTTTTCAGGAGAACCAGATACTAACCAGACTTCCACGTGACAACCCAAACAGTACAGTTCAATCCCGTTTAACAGGAAAGCTAGACACTGCCCAGGCTTAACCCGAGCAGTACAGCTCTATCCCATCCCATAGGAGAACCAGACACTATATGGGCTTCAACGCTACAATCTGAACAGTACACCTCAAACCTGTGGCGCAACCACACAGGTACCAAGCACCCTCGTGGACCATGTATATATTGTCAACACAGAGAATAGATGGAATCTTGATGTGTTGCAACAGATATGTTTCTATCCATTTAATTATAACTTTGTACTGTTTATATAAAAAACTATTTTATACAGAATTATATTTAAGTAGAGATGGATATTGGCTAGTAGTGGAATCCAGAATAAGCGTTTTGTCGTATTTTGGACTCGTCAGTTGGATGCAGCTATACAAAAATGAATTAGAATTATACGTAGTTGACTGATCGTATTTTTACTATATATAAATGTCAATCAAAAAGCCGCTGACAATATAGTAGAAATAGACTACTCAAAACTCTAGAATTATCAAGTGTTTCTCTATTTATTGTCACTAAAAGAGGAAAGTATATTATTGATAATGACTAATCACTTAGCGGTAATTATGTCATATTCATTTGTTCTATCAGTGCTAATGAAATATTGTTTCTAAAATCAAAGAAGGTTCATTATTTCTAAGATTATTCTTTATAGTGTGAATAAAGTTTATACAAAGTACAAATAGGATTAAGTTTTTACTGCAACAATAAATTGGCGATATTACAAAAAATACAATTGAAACAATTAAACTATGGATGACAATAAGAATAACATTGAACATTGACTGTTAACATATTGTAGCAAACGAGAACACAGGTGGGAACATCCGATGTATCTTTGTAAAATATGAGAACCATACATTGAATGCTTCATTTTCGAATTCCCATCATTTGTCCTTCACATTCTGTATGATTCTTCCTATTCAGAATTCCTTTCGAATTTCCCTCTCCATTCTCTTCAACTTGATCTTAACCTTCTGCTGTCTGGATTTCCACTTTCGATTAGTGCTTCATACTACTTATGTCTGTCGACGTAAATGGCCTACACCACAATAATAATGTGGAATCTGTTAAACTGGATTTATGAATTTATACCAATAAACAAGTGAACATACACCTTTTAATAAAATTGTTTAATTTAGTTACTTCATTTTACTACTAGATGAAATTACTTTTTTCATTTAGAAAAATCTTAGCTCATGTGCCATTTGTAGAATAGATCGATCATGTCTAGTAGTAGAATCTAAGAGGTGTGTTTTTTCCTGTTTAGAATTTATTATTTGGATGCACCTGGATCCTAACGTTGATGTTCACACGGAGACTCAAACCAATAGCTCATAGCTTTAAACATCACGTTATTAATTAACCTACTGAGTCTAGAAAGCCAGTAATTTAAATTACAGTTTGTTTGAAATTTAGAGGTTATTAAAGTAAAAAGTTAATATTATTCACTCACTTTAAAGCCTTCTAGTTTTTCTGTTCGTTTAGGCTGTTGCCAAGTAACCTTCACACTGGTATCATCTCCAGAACAAAATAAACCACGTACTGAGAAATCACTTTCACCATTACCGCTGGCTAGTCGACTAATTACCGGCTGACTGCAGTCACCATAACGACCATCTGGTCCACGTGATTTAATACAAATTACGTAACTCGTTTTACTTTCTAAATGACTTATAATGGCCATATTAACTGGGCCAACATCAAACGAGGTCCATTGACCCGATTCATAAGGATTATTATTAGCAGAATAGAGAAGACGAAAACCTTGTATTGAAATTTGTTTACTGCCTACACCACTTTGATCTTCACGTGTTGGTATGCGCCAAGTAACTTTGATTTGATGTTGGTTAATTCTTGAAGCTTGAATATCCAAAGGTGGAGGTGGCACTGAAAATCATTTTTTTATTTAGGGGAAAAGAAAAGAATAAGAAGGAATGTCATTTTCAACCAGTTCGCTCGTGGCAAATGTTAATACAGTTATCTTCGCCTAGAATACCAAGTTAGAGGAAATTATTCCATTTTTAAATACTTCGAAACATGGAACAAAATCGACTAGACATTCACTGAAAACCAAGTACGGAATCTTATACCTATTTGTAGCTAATAATCGACCGTGAGTTGAAGAAACGATCTTTAAGTCTTACGTTGAGTTTAATGATTTCAGGTCACTTAGTTAGGATCTAGTAGTCCGCAGTTTTATAATCTCCCAATAGCATCTGAATACTATTTCGTTATTCACATGAAATAATACAACGTAATATTCCAACTGTACATTTTTTTATGATTATTTACAAAACGCTTATTTTGTCTGTTTTTGATTGAGATTAAGAACCGACTGATGTTAGACCACCATTAAAAACCTGAAAGCAATAGACGTTCGTTTCGTCTTAGCATGGGAATCTTCAGTGGTACGCATCCACGACCTCCCTCGCTAGACTCGAACCCAAGGGCTTCGGCTTCGCACGCGAACACTTAACCTCTAAACCACTGAGGCGGAATCCAAGTGTTAATGTCCAACCTCAACGAATCCATGAAATCGCGTTTTATGTTATACATTTTCTCGTCATATTTAGATAGTATATTAATGAAAATCAGGTTGCGTTTTTGAAGGGATAAATGTTTAACCGATCAAACGTTTCAAAAGGGAATGCATCATCAGTTGTTGTGTAAAGTTCATCCTTATTTTCATTAATTAATATCTTTTTCTCCAGAAAAATTCTTATAATTTATATATAAACAATGACGTAATAATGCTTACACTCAATACTTGTACGTATATTACTTGCACCAGACCAAGGGCCCGGTCCAGCTGAAGTAAATGCTCTAACCATAAATGTATAAAATGTTTTCTCTTTTAATCCTCTTGCTGTATATTGTCTTTGTCCTGGTACTGTCACTTTGATTATAGTCTCAGTTTGTGTTTCAGCACCAACTTCGAAAATTCTAACTTCATAACCAGTAAGTTTCCCATTACGATATTGTACAGGAGGTGGAGCCCAGCTAACTTCAACGGAACTTGATGATAAACCACTTAAGCGAACATGTAGTGGACTGCTAGAAGGAGCTAGAAGAAAGTAATAGATAAAGTCGAATAATTTTATCAGTTGTTTAAACAAAATCCTAAACATAAGTGAAACATGAATGCACAAGGTCAACTACCCAGACCTTTTAACATATTGGTTCCAGTGCATAAGTACAAACTTATCTCTTTATCATTTATTTCTCTTTCCACTTTATTTGATGTAAGTTGTCTGGTGAGTTGTTTGCCGTCAAACGAATGTGTATAGATTCACAACCTAGTACGTATGTAATTAGGGAGAATCACCAAAAGGAAAGTAGGGAATAGATAGGATGATATAATAAACACATAACATATAAACATTTTGAAACCATTGTATCTCGCTTGTTAATAAAACTATCCTCAAATATATTTACGCGTTTATTCCCACTGAAGTGTGCAAAAACAGCATTCAGTAAACATTATCATAAAATCTACTTGAAACTACGAATAAACAGCAAAACCAAAGTCTTTGATTTGATCTATGCTGGTGATGTGATAGATGGAAACAAATTTTTTTTTAAAAAAAACCCTATCATATCAAATACTACCAAGTGATGTTAGTCAATTTGTAAAGTGTGAAATACACAAGGGTGTACTAAGGCTAAGTTTGTATATAAAAGATGAAACTGACTATCATGTGACGTTTACATCATGCTGATATATTGAATGATTTCTTTCAAATCACTGTTTTTTTTGTTGTATTTGGTCCATACTAATGAAAGAGATTTTATTCTATAGCATATTATTAAATGCAATCATAAGTCTTATTCTTTGGATATTCTTAAGTATTCAGGTCAGAGTGATGCAACGTCATACAATGAATTTGGATTATTGAACATTGAATAATTAGATTATACCACACATACGATAAAGATGCGATCGGAGAACAAGATGAGACAACTATATTGTTTCGTACTGAAAACTTTAAGTTCATAATCAATACAACCGAAAACCAATTTCGTCTATTCATGAAACTACTTCCCTCATTAATTGCAATTTATTGTCAGTTCTAGTATGCTTATATAACATGTAGAAAGTTCTACTATTATTGTCAATATTTGTGCATAATATACTACTGAACAATACTAATAAGTTAATACAAACAGTATGCACATATGGCCAATAAGAGACTGACCAGTTGCAGCCCTCAACATCAATGGGAAGATTCAAAGAATCAATATTAAGTGAATTTAAACTTCACCCCATTGCACAAGCAAGTGGCTATCAGGACTCATTAGCTGAGTGGATAACGCGATGGCGTTCGAAGCGAAAGGTACTGAGTTCGAGTCCTAGAGTGAACATCAACTCTGAGATACAGGTACATCCAGCTGACGAGTCCCAAATAGGATGAAACGCGTGTGCTGGATTCCACTGCTAGCCACTAACCATCTTTGCTTATAAAATCCAAATAGTTAACAAATTCTATACAAATAAATTAGAATCTCGAAAGTATGTTTTACGAAAAGCATTCATAGCCACAAAACACTAATTTATCAAGTTAAAATAACATTAAAGGTAATGTAATTCGGAAATTAATCACAAAGAAACTTTCCTACCTCTTTGTTTTCCTATTTATTTAGTCATTAATAAAAACAATACATGTGAAATATGAGGATAGGAATTCAGGTTTATTTGTCTAAAATGATATCATTAAACATTGTATATAGTTTGAGGCTTGAAAATTTGTAGATATCATTCTAGTTCCAATTATAGTTGGAATGAATGGAAGTATGTTTAAAAGAATAACAAAATAAACAATAAGGACGTCACGTGTTGGCCCCTAGTTTTACGTTATTCTTTCAGTTTCAGTGTTTGTCTAGAACAAGTTCCTATGTAGAAAACATAAAGTATCTACAGATTTTGATGGAAAACTGTTTTACTTAATTAAGTTACTATAACAGAGAACTTTATTCAGTTTGTATGTTTTGTGATGGTATAGTGCTGTCTATGCTAGATGGTTTGATTGGTTTGAATACTATGCTTCTAGACTTCTGTCTTTCTGAGAGTTCCCTTTATACATTGTTTTGGTTGTTTAATTGCATTGATATAAGTGACATTTCATATGATCTCCCTGATGATACATGTTCATGTATACGTAGGTGAAAGTATCATCAAAATTCTAGATCGAGGAAACTCTAAGAGTTTAAGAGAATCTCTAGGAGTACAGAACGTAGATTAAAATTGTGAATCAGCAACCATACTGATATAGTTTCAGTCTATTAAATCACACAGAATAGGTCAATCAGCCACACGGTAAGATGTAAACTGCAGAAGACAGCTGATGTCAATAAAAGAACACACGAAATCAAAACAACTATGAACACAACGAACTATGAATAAGGTCATTAGTAAGGAGTGACCGAGGTTTTGTGGAAGAACTTGAATAGATCACGTTCACATGATAAAGTGGGAGATAATCTTATGCGCAACAACAATGAAAGGCATTCAATCAAGCTCAGAAAACATGACACCACCCAAATCATCCACCTGAGCTGCAAATTTTTTTAATAACTCAGATTATTATGTAAACAAACGCAAGCGGTAGGTCTTGTTAATCTACATATGCATTCCATAGTATCATTTACAAAAATTTTCTTGACGAGTCTTAGAAACCAGGTAAAGATTTCGCAGAGTATTTACAATTTTTCACAACTAATGTTTATACTGTATAGCATCAACAAGGTTTGTGCACCAATGTAGTTCATACAAATTTTGACTTATAGTCCTTTATTCAAATATGTATATGTTTACAGAATATGAAGATTATTTCAGCAATAACATTGAGATCGCTTTTAACTAACTGATATAACTTACATTTTTGTATGACAATCATTATAATAACTGATGCTGTTTAGTTATACATTTACTACTTACTCCTGTTACCCCTCACAGAGGAGCATAGGCCACCCACCAGCATTAATCATCCAATTCTGTCCCGAACAATCCTTTCCAGTTGCTATTGATCCTTTTCATCTCTGCTTCCAATTCTCAATGTAGTATGTTCATTGGCCTCCCTCATTTTCGTTTCCTTTCAAGATTCCAGGATAGCACTTACCTTGTGATGCAGTTTTATGATTTCCTCAATGTGCGTCCTATTCACTTACAACGTCTTTTAATAATATACTTTTCAGGTGGAAGTTGGTTTATTCTCTCCCACAATAGACTGTTGCTAATGGAATCCGGTCAACAGACATTGAGTATCTTGCGTAGACAATCGCTTATAAATACTTGTACATTTTTGAATATAGTTGTGGTAGTTCTCCAAGTTTCAGCTCTGTAAAGTAGAACTGTCTCGACGTTCGTTTTGAAGATGGTAACTTTAATACTGGTTGACATTTGTTTTGAGTTCTATGTGTCTGTTTTTATGAATGGTGCCCTTGCTTTGCCAATACTCGCCTTTACTTCTGTATCAGACTCTCCACGTTCATCTATGATGCTATCCAGATAAGTGAAACTTTCCACCTCTTCCAGAGTTTCTCCATCAAGTGTGATTGGGTTGGATCTTGCTTTTCCTCTGTGTATGTTGATGCCTACTGATGCAGACGCTGCTGCTACATTTACTTATAAGTTTCATAATACCTAACTATTTACGTGAAAGTTATGTGATAATACTAGTTTTTTCTCTTCTCTATAAAGAACATTAATGAAAATAAATTTTTCCATGTATATTACGAAATGGTTTATGTGACAGATATTTTTATCATGATGAGAGTATAACATTTAATTGTCTTTCTGTCTCAAGTATTTTTTATCAGAAAAAGGGAGTTACACTGCTTGCTTTTTCGAAAAAAAAGTCGTTTTTATAACTAGACAATGTAGAGAGGTGAAGTGTGTTATGAAAACACTTCCTCATATTATATCTACTAAAATATAATTACTTTTTTTGATAGATGGGGACATTATTTTTCATTCACTGTAACACCATTTTAATTCATATAAGTATGGGGTGATGGTGATTATTGAATTTTATTAAGATCCTATACTGATCTCAGTAAAACAACCAGTGAAAGCATGGAAGCACTGGAAGAATGTTTTGTCCTAATATGAGACTCAGTAGTAGTGAGCAATCATGACCCTAGGACCAGGAGCCGAGCCCAGAACATTCGGTTTCAACCAAGAACTTTCAGTCTACAAACTAATAACCTGAAATCCAACCGTATACAAGTCTAACTTCAGTCATTCCACAATGTCATACGACCATCTTGAGTTATTTTTGTATGGTACCTTCCTAATACCGAATAGTTTTTGCTCCTTCTTTCTTGTATTGATTTAAGTAAGATAACATATTCACAATATAAACGATCCACATAAGCTGGTACCCCAGTGATGTTTATAACTAACTGTTCTACATAAAATTATTTGTGTATGTACTCGTTTGTTGATTAATCCACACAGTTTATGAATCATGATGATATGAATTCAATTTATGTATACAACTTGAGAAATACAATAAACGTGGTAAATAATTAGCCATACATTGAAATGACTTTTTGTTAAATAGTTATACTGTTTATTAATATATCAGTAGAAATCATAGTGATTTGTATGTTTTAAACATTCGGCTTTTTATCACTATCCAAATGAGATTTTTTCTGTTGTTTTAAGTTTAAGCTGATCATTCTTTGTTGGTGTATTGGGGAACATTCATCATGGACTGATATCCCATCAAAAAAACTGTTTAAAAATTAGGATCGTCATAATAAAGAAAATCACTTTTAAAATTAATTAAACAGCTTTTTTTAAAAAAATTAACTCACGTGCATCTGGTGTGGTCACCTCTAATTGAGCTGTAAGACCTACTGAACTTGTATTCATAAGTGCAACTTCAAATAAGTAGGTTAATCCATAACCTTTAAATTTCAAGTATAGTAAATAGGTTAGATTTTGAATATAAATATATACGTGTATATATAATGTGACTTACATAACTAGTTATATCTAAAATTGATTTGAGCCGTATGAATGTTCACAATCCCTTCTTTGTGTTAGATAAATTAAGATTTCCGTTATATTCTTCAGTGTTTCGTGTTTTTTTCATGATTTAAAGGTTTTTAAATGGTCAATTTTCCGGGTGCCATGCGTATTTGCTTAATAGTAATACTTTGACTTAAATGTTTACTGTCAAGTGATGTACATATTATTTTGATGGTAAGAATTAAAGCAAATTTAGCTAATAATAAGTCTGAGAATAACTTATTTAGTTACACTTGTACTCTAGTTTTTTTCTAAGATCAGGATGACACTGTCCTGACTATTTCATCACTTAAAAGAGATCAATGTCAAAACATATCTAACGAGAAATACGGTACAGTATTTGAACAAGTCATCAAAAACGAAGTACTTATATTAAGAGTTAAATTACTCTAATATGTATATAAAATTTCTTTTCATAGAACATTTGATCTGAAAGACTTCATCTTTTTGTTGAATGAAACAAGTAGATATACCACTTGATTACTTTACCGCTTATGGTACTGAATGATCTTCAAACTACTTCAGTAATTTCATGGAGTAGTAAATGTTAACCTTAGGATGTTGACTTATTGATGTAAATAAAATGTACTTGCTGTAGAACATTAAGGTTCTCGGTACAATGCCAGGTGAGGTTGTGAATGAGATCACAGTTTATGATGAAGCAGTTTTCCACTGCTCATTGATTTTTAATGATTTATCACAAGTTTGGACTAAACTCTATTACCAACAATATTTACAAAAAAATGAATAATTTAAGAATATCATAGTCATTTGAAATGTAGACTGTTTTTGGAGATACTTGTACCATAGACTTCAACTATTTATGAAATTATTAAAGCTTACCAAATATTGAATGACTGTTCCACCAACGATCGATACTCCTCATCAGTCCACAAACAAAACTGTAGAGAGAATCGGGTAGATGACTCCCAGATCCCCCAGTGACCCCAAAGTTATTGGTGTAAACAATTATACACCTCAATAACGACTTATGTTCGAGTTAAGGTGAGGCTATAACACGTTATCAAGGGAACTTAAGTAGTTTACAAACTACGGGCTGATTACTACAAACGATATTTCTACTGTAGACAATAAAATGGTTTTAATCATCGTTGACAGAATTAATATATATAGAACACCGTACAGAGTTCTAAAAGAGTAGGCCAATAGAAAGCTCTTCCAGCTTAGAATTACCAAAACAATGGCCGAAATAACATGAATTAGCGAAACATTTATTCTAGGTTATTATATCCCCTTGATATAAATTAGGACAATAAACTAAATTTTAAAATTTATTCAAAAGATAGTTTAACATTGTGTGATATAGATCGTCACAAAATTTTTTTTCTGAACACTTAATCCATCATTCAAAGTTTAGAACTGTAGTGGATCTTTAAAAATGAATACTCTTATCCTTTTCCTGACATGAACAGATGGTAGTTACTTAGTAAATAATAGACACAATTCTCTGTAAGATTCGACAAAGAACTAAGTGTAAGTATATAAAATCAATAAATAGATTCTTAACTTAAAAAATATATCTTATATATCAGTGTAAATGTATCGTTATGATGTATCAGTTCCTAGTCATATTGAACATGATACAACCATATGTCATCTAAATATTGATAAAAATGTTTACTTAGGATTATTGTAATCTTTATAGTTTATGTTTCAACGGTAAATGTGAGGCAAGGTTTCCTTTGGCAAAATACCATCAAAAGATCATATGAGCCATATGTTGGAAAATAATAATAAATAAAATTAGTAACACTTCATTGAGTTGATTTAGATACCTCTGTTGTTAAATGTAGAAAAGAGATCGTGGAAGTAATGTGATTTAGATTTGATATAACTAATCTGATAATTGATATTAAATGGCAGATGAAATTAGGCCTACCATGTTTATCTTGAATAAATAAGTTTAAGAAAACTGAATCTAGTAATTACATTGAAGTAACCAATTATCGGTTAGCATGTTAAATTATGTGAATAAGATAGCGTAATGAAAGTTGCTGAACTTTATAATTTGTATCACTAACTCATATGATTTAAGCAACCAATCAAAACAGGGAAGTAATAGACAGTTGTTTGGATTGGATACGGGACACTTAAGTAGTGCTCACTTACCAACCCACCGGGAAACAGACCTAGGACCTTCAGATTTCGAAGTGAGCTATCAACAGGTAGATTACCGAGTCGGCGATTAGTGATGAGGATGCTGACAGTGCAAAACCATTTATGCCGAAGAATCCGATCCTAAGATAAAACAGCTGTCCTGTGCTTCCCGGTTTTCAATGGTCTCCTAGCTAAGATTAATCCTTGGTTTAAACTACGGAATACAATTTAATGATTTGAGGATTACTTCCGGTCACTTGACAGAGAGATTTTTGTGTCGCATCAGTCAGTCAGTTATAAGTAACTTGGGACTTGGTACATATGCGGACCGGTTGTACTAGTCTTAGTAAAAATATAGGGCATTAAGCAAGTTGAATTTGTTTTGATGTGAATAAATGAATTTGCAAGATAAAAAGTAAAAACTAATCTTGAAGCTAAGTACTTAACGGAGAACGAAAGGTGAATGCATCCAAGCTATTGAGACTGATTCTAAACCCTGTCAATCAGGATCCTCAATTATTTGTTCATGAAAATTGAGAGAGCTTCAACTACCATGGCTCAAAACAACAGTCGATAACTTGGTCAACTAGTTTCATATTTCGTTTTGGCGGCTGATTCATACTGAACTGTAGCGACATACTGATCTAGATCCTTCCTACTGGAAGTAGCTCTCAATATAATCAGGTCGTTAATATAAATCAATACTTAAACATATTTATGCTGGTCGGCGGCCTATGGTCCATTGGGAGTAACAGGCGTAAGAAAGATAAGATACTTAAAAATATTTGTTATTATGAATACTATTGCTTTTGTGTTTGTCCATAGTCGCTAGAGTACCCTCTGTAATCCGAGGCCGTCTACAAAAATCCAGTGGAGAGATGATTAAGAAAAATGAAGAAATTTTTTAGTTGATTACTCTCTGCCTATTTATCTGTTCACCAAAAGTTTGATTTGTTTTTAGGCGCTTTCTATTCAGACTCTCCTTGTGACTTTAGGCAATATGGAGGCATCCCGTACAGAATGTACATATGCCAACAAGAGACTGATCAATTTCAATCCTAAACAACAATGGGAAGATACAAGTAAACAACATGAAGTGAATTTAAACTTCACCCCAAGGCACAAGTAGGTGGCTATTAGGACTCAGTAGCTGAGTAGATAACGTGATAGAGTTTGGAGCGAACAGTGCTGGGTTCGAGTCCCAGAGCAAACATCAACTCTGAGATGCAGGTACATCCAGCTGACGAGTCCCAAATAGGACGAAAGGCGCATCAAACTGGATTCCACTACAAGCCACTATCCATCTTTGTTTATATCCTATTCATGGTTTTACTTGTGTTAGATTTAATATTTTTTTATAGTCTTTACTACATTTTTGACAAATCAACTTTGTCCTACTTGGCAAAGGAATTAATCATAAGAAATTCTATGAAATTTAAACAAAAAAAGAATATACATCCTGATAGAAATTAATGAATATATTACTAACAAGATTATTTCTTGAATACCCATTCTCATTATTAAATAGCTTGTGAATCATAGTGTTCAAGTGGATTTCTAGTTGTTTTATACCCAAGGGTAGTTATTTAATTTCTTTCTTAATTTTATAGTCTTCTTTTATTGCTAACTAGTTTATGATTAATCAAGTACACCTTCTTAAACAGTCAACTTTAAGGCAGATCTATTATGTGATGGTAAATCATTCTACCAAAGTGAAAATAAACAGAGTAACAATTGGACCTATAATCCAATGGTCTATAATTAAATACTGTGGAAAAAAACAACATTACCTGTCGTTGTACTGTTTGGGTATTATATCAAATAAAATGTTACATAACACAAAAACTATAAATAAACCAATAGAAAGAATAACATTTCTTACGATGTTACAAGTTGGTTCAAGGTTGGACTAGGACAAATTTGAATTTAACCAACTAAATTTGACAGATCAAATATAATCTGTCAGATTCAGTTTATGTCTGCTTATACTATTCAAATTCTTTCAAAATAAAAAGTTTTATCCCAATATTGAATGACCTCCTGGTGATATTACCTGAGATTATTTCATAAGGGTTATTTATTATATAGTTGAAATCATGAATCAATTGAAGCTAGACAACCATGGAAAACGTGGAAGCACTGAACGGCCGTGGAACTCCTCAGTAGTGCACATCCACGATCCCGCGGTTATTTATAAGTTTTGAAATCAGTCAGTTCGGTTGCGGCTCAGTGGTAACGTCACTGACTGTGAAGCTGAGTGACACGGGATCGAATCCGTCAGGGAGCACCAGTTCCCTCAAGATTACATGTACACCTTGCTGACGAGTTCCAAGTAGCACGAAACCCGGGTCCAGGGTTTCCTGTTGACCACCTCCAACCACCATCTTACCTGAAATCAATCCCTATTTAACTGACATAATTTTCTGAATTTTTCGTTTTATTGATTTGTAAAATAACTTGTTAAAGTTTTTATTTCTTAAGTTGTAAGCCAAATGAAGTAAACTTTATTGTTGAGGTATCTACGAAACCATATACCAGAGTAAAAACAAAATATAAATATTTCTGTAATTTTTGTACAATAAAGGTCTATAAGTTCTGATGAATAACAAGTTAAAATTGAAAATTTTCACAGTTTACAACTTTACTTACCAATTCTGTCACTTTCTGACGATCTAAATGTATTTCCAGTAACATTAGCTAATAATCTCCTTTGTAATAGTGGATGGCCACCTTCACGTTCTAAACTGGATCCATACAATTCACTGGAACTTAATGTAGTATCTGTTAGTTCTTCTATTAATTCTTGCGGACCTATCAGTCTAACAAATACTTGATAACTGATTTGTTTTGTAGTGTGTAGACCTTCAGGGGGATCCCATGCTAATTCAACACATAAATATGGTAGGTCTACTTGTCCATGTACACCAGCTTGTTCCGTTCCTGATAATACTGACGTTAAACGAGTTCTTTTGTGTATGTCCACCAGATGTAATTTTCTTGGTTTCATTGGGACTGCAAGTTCAAAGGACAAAAGAGTATAGTTAAAATTACATTAGTTATTTCTTAAAATGATCGGAAATGAACGAAATTCTCCATTTTAAGACGTGTTAATTAACTCAAGGATTATCGTTACTGAAGTCATGAATAATCATCACAAATAACAAATTAACATGTTGGCTTTTTAAAAATTAGAGGTAAACCATTGAAAGTACATAGATAAATAAAGTATGTTAGATGATCTGTTTTTTTTTTTAAGAGAAACAATACAAGACTGAATCATATTTGTTAATAAAGCACTAATTTAATACTACTAATTTAATCAGTACTTTGATAATGTTTAGTAAAAGGAACTATAGTGCTATTGTTAAACTATAATACCAATGTTCATTTATGATAAATCTTCTGACCGAAAGCTTGGTTCGGTTCTCTGAGCTCTTCTAACAACCCCAGGCTAAATGTACACAGCAACTTGAACAGGAGAGAAATATGGAAAAAACGCTTTACTCCAACATTCGTTTATGTACAGAAACTTTAGGGTATCCATAGAATTTCAGATGACCTTGGGCATCTGGAAGGTCCCAGAACCGTACTAAACATACTAACAGGATAGGTAACCGTCCAATCAAAAATATGACCCATAACTCTCCACTTTCCAGGTGTTTCTGAGAAACTTCTATTCAGTGCTGAGTAGATAGAATGTTTCCCAGAGTTTTCACTGCCTCTTTGGACATTTTACAAGGAGTATTCTGGATCTTCTTAACACTTTCTTTTGTAGTTTAACAAAAAACATATAACAAAAGTATTTTCTTTATCGCTTGATTGTAACATAACTTTATTTTTTTCTTTAATATAAAAATTGAAATGAGTTACAAGATTTTAGAAAAAACAAAGACGTTGAACCAACTGCTTCACTCTTGTCCTGTTGCCTTCACTGATGTTGCTCTATGCAACAATTTATAGTTGCGCAAATTTCAGGTGCGTTTTTTAATTTTTTAACAAAATGAAAGATTCTACTAACCCATAAGCAGTTTTTAGAAAATTAAAGAAAATTGTGAAGTCAGTAGATCTTTGATGATGAATTTTATTAAGTAATTAAAATAATAATCTAGGCGTTTCAGTCACCAAATGTAATCTGATATCAGTATCATAGCTTAAATCGTGAACTGACCATAGCTAGACCATCATCGAAAACCTGCGGACATTGGGTGGTCGTTTTGTCCTGAGATGGGGTTCCTCATCAATGTTCACCCATGAACTCAAGACCTCCGGTCTCGTGCGTCAATGGACAACCTCTAGATCAATGAGCAGTCATCTACATGTTCAACTTCAATCGGTTTCACAGTTGTAGACTTAAATCTTGACGACTGGAGTTCAATCATATTTAATGTGAAACAGCTTTTCACCGAAGGTAATGGATGAGGGTTGTACAGTATCTTGAATTAGTTGGTGTTCAACATGTGCAGCATTAGTTGTCAGTTCATTGGTATAGAGGATGTGCATTAGCGCGCAGGTCCGAAGGTCTAAATTTCGGTTCCCGTTTGAAAGGTCACGAATGAGCATTGCTGAGTAGTTCCATTTCAAGATAAATTAACTGTCCAATCCTTAATGGTTTTCAATGGTGACGTGAACTATGAGGTAAGTATGTTTAAAATCAAGACTTTTCGTAACTTATTCAATTCATATTACTTAATTTGCAGTTTATTAATCATGAGCTAAACAGTAAGTTTAACGTATTTTTAAAAATAATTCATCCAAACCTTTAATCTTGTCAGTGAATCAGGTCAGAATTAGTTACTAAGTGGTCGAGTGTTTTATGTCTAGACTTCTATACATCGGAATAAGAAGTCGTATGATGAAAATACTGCTTCAGCAAAGTTGGGTCGACTAAACATTTCAATTAATAAACATAATTTAACCAAGTAAATAATTTCACTGTCTTCCATACTGACTGATTATTAGAAATTGAAATATAGTGTTATTCATTTTGTTGAATAAAACAACAACCGAGAGATGTACTGAAAGATAATTTCGAAGAAAATCATATATACTACTAATCTAAGTTGGCAACTATCCCACAACAAGTTACATTTGATGATTAAAAGTGTGTTTTCATTCCCCTTATCTTACATCTAATAAATTTAGTGGGCCTTTTCAAAGATTCATACGGTTAGTTACATAATATGTTATAGTTGAAATGTTTACAAATGAAAAGAAAGAGATAATAATCTTATTGTACAGTAGGTTGAAACTTCAAAATGGATGGATGCCTATACAGATTGTTTGTTGATTTTGGGATGGAACCTAATCTATCCTTTAAGCTTCACATGAAGTATTCGAAACCTATGTAATTTGTTTCATTTATGTTAACAGTAACCAATTAACAATCAATCATAATTATATAACTAGACAAGTCGGATTCAATTGGTCAAAAGTGAGGTCAAAGGTTATATTTTACACTTGATGATCAAAATATACCGATAAGGTAGAATTATTAAACAAAATTTTTGATAAAATCCTAGTGGTTTTTTAATCAAAGGTCTAGTCAAGATCAGGAACACTTATCAAAGGTTAGTCTTATTCCTTCTTATAGAAGAAACTGATGAAATTTAAATTCCTTTTCAAGAAGAAGGTGGATTTTATCTATTCATTCTAGGGACATTGTATGTGACACCAGCTTCCCACATGATAACTGACGTCATAATGAAGATTTTTTTTCTGTGACAAGCACATTCTTATCATTATCAGAAGGGGTTATTCTGTGGAGGTTTAGTATTTTCGTAGTTGAAAGCGTGAGTCAAGTGAAGCTAGACCACCATGGAAAACCTGGAAGCACTGGACGACCGTTTCGTCCTGTTGTGGGGCTCCTTGGCAGTGTGCACCCACGATCCCGGCTGGCTTCAAGAGGAACATGATTTCAACTATATAAAATTACCAAAATCTCCACAAAACCCCCTTCTGATAATTATCATATGCTCACTAGTGACTGGCTCCATGAAGTATTTCCTGGAGTTCTAGTGAGAAGCATTGACCAGTGGAGTTCAACCAGGTCTGTTGGGAGATATCAACTCACTGAAGACATTGGTGAATGGTTGCTCAATTTCGTGGATCGGTTGAAGTTAAACATTAACACCGTGGTCTAGTGGTTAAGTGCTCGCGCGCGAGACTGATAGGCCCTGGGTTCGAATCTCGTGAGGCGGGATCGTGGATGCGCACTGCTGAGGAGTCCCACAATAGGACGAAACGGCCGTCCAGTGCTTCCAGGTTTCCTGTGGCAACCTAGCTTTAATTAACTTATGATTTCAACTATATAAACTTAACATTTTAGTTTGTTATATATTTATTTGAAAGTCCACACCCTAATTGATCAGTGAATAATAAACAATACTATTTTGTTTAGTAATTATTCTTGACTGTATTCTTTAGAACAAGTTACACCCTGAGTACTGGTGTGAGTGCTTTTAAGTCCCGTTCAATATATTTTAATATTAAGTAACTGGAAGTAACTTATTTCTCTTGGTAGTTGGAATTTGTTAGAAAGGTACATCTGCAAACTTGTGGAAAGTGATATTAACCGCACTGTTTGTATGAATACCAACCACAGTAAAAATGAACTCATTGAGTTATTTTGAAAATAGATTAACTGAATTAGGATAGACTCTTAAATGTACATTTCATGCACTACGCAAGAGTCAAATCTGTCACTACAATGCTATTAATCATTATTTTCTGCAGGAAAAACTTCAAAAATGCCATTTCTCTACTATTGATTGATTACTGCGTGGTGATCAATGCCATGTATGTCAGGTCCTTCTTAGTACAAATCGAAACTGGATGATACCGGATCGAATTTGTCAGGGAGCACCGGTTCCCTCAAGATTACAGGTACACCTTGCTGACGAGTGCCAAGTGGCACGAAACCTAGAGTTTCCGTCGACTACCTCCAACCACCAACTTATGACATTTATCAAATGTAACATTAGAAATGTTATAATAATAAGTCCTTTATTTTATAGTTTCACCCTTTTTTGGTTTATGTACCGTTTTAAATTGAAAATTCGGTGTGAAAAAGTTTATTTTCAGTTTACTCTGTTCGTTCACATAGGAGAGTAATTCTTGTTAAATTTATTTGGATCATTAAAGGAGGTCAATAAGTGAAACTTATTGTGAGGACACTAGAATAAGAAAATTGATAAATTTTAAGGTCATTAAATGTGAGAAAATCTAAAGACAGTATTTTATATATAAACGTAAACGGAGCATAGTAACTTATGTCAAAGGCTGGACTTAATTCGATAGTCACTGAAAACCAGGAAGTATAAGGTATATATATCATCTAAGTACAGGACCCTTCAGCAGCATGCACCCTTGATCCCAACTAATATCGAACCTAGGACCACTGAGCCATCATCTAATAGTTTACACTTCTAACCTCCATCCACTTACCATACAATAGCAATCTTCCACTTGCATTGGCTTGTAACTGCCTCAAATTAACTGACCGTGGCTTCTCCTTAGAACTTTGATAACTACCTCGCGAATGTAATCAATATCCAACATTTGGCTATTAGTTTGTAGAGATTGTTGAGTTTTATATCCTGAATTAAAAACACTAGTTCATGACGAACATCATAAATCTCAATAGTCTCTACAAAACTCTTGTGTTAATAAAGTAATTTACTTTGATGTTTGTAGGGTCTGTTTAATTTGCTTACGGTTATCATTATAAAACTATGCTTGTCAAAAACAATAGAGTACTGAATAAATGTTTCTTTCTAGCTAAAAGCAAACATTTTAACAACGAGCACTGATAGTTTCATAGAAGGAAGAAACATTTAATCAAAATTACAGTGCGTATAAACAATTCCGTATGCTAGAAATGAACCCAAGACCTTTGGTCTCAAATACGAACGCTTAAACTGCAGACCACTGAGCCGGCATCGAACGGTATTAATATCTAATCTCAACATGGATTGGAATTCACTGGTCACGGCTTCTCACTGGAACTACAGGTAATCCATCTTGAAACTAGTCACAAGTGAGTACATGATTATCATTAGTATGAAGATTTGTGGAGATTGTAGTGGATAGTCACTGCCGAAGAGTTCCATACTAGGACGATTCGACCATCGAGTGCTTCCACGTTTTCAATGGCGATCTAGATTAGATTGACTGGTGAATTTAGCTCTTAAAATACTACAATCTCCACAAATCCCCGTAGGAATGCAATGCTTAAGAAATAATGATTACTCGTTTAATAAGTATATATTATTATTACTATTAAGTCTCTATTTTGGCATTAACACCAAGTTCATTGGAACATTTTTATTCCACCAAATTTATTTTTAATATGAAAGTAAGATAGATTTTTCTACCAAAAAACTTTACTTTTTCTCTCATTTTTTTGGTTTTCTAAATCCCTTATTTTTAGATGATAGACCTATCAAATTCAATGATTTCCAATGTTGATATGGAACGATAGACAGACCATATAATATTTGAACGATTCATGGAGAAAAAAAAGTTTTTTTTAAAAAAATTCAAATAAGCAACTGTTAGTAACTATCCAGATTTAAAGATTGAATATAAAAGTTAGTGAGAATATGTCATCGTATTAGATACTTGAACATTAGCATCAATGTGAACAATTTATTTCTTAAATTATATTTTGGATGGAGTTTTGTTCTCTGAACCGGATGGTTCGGTGGTTCATTCATGATATTTAAAGTTTAAACACTTGGTTGATCATCATACCTTCTCATGAAGTGAAGTATTACATTCAAATGTTGAAAAGAAAAACCCACCAAAGTTAGATACATCTAATTAGCGATTACCAGTTACATAAATATTTAAAGAAAGAAATGTTTAATGATCTTTTCAACAGAAACTGTCCATTTGCAGATCTTAGAAGCGACTACAACAATGTAAGAGTACACAACGATTATAAATATATTCATAATAGTGAAACATGTTATCTGGAATCAGAAACTCAAAAGATAGCACGTTTATATTTAACACAGAAGGTACTGAATTCAAGTGTAAATATGAAAATCAATATTGGTACATGAGTACTTTTAGATGACAAGTCTAAAAGGGAATAATACATTAGTCTTAGATTCTGTTACTAGTCTTAACCCAAATCAACTCTTCCTTTTAACTACTGTTTAACTTAAAAAGTTCATTTCGCTAATTTATGAATAACTAGTTAATTTAAAGTCATACTTTATCATCTGAACTTCTCTCCTTGAACTATTCACCATTTGCTACCCATGATGATAATAAATAATTAAGTAGTTACAATGTGTACATTTTATTTGACCTAGTTCATTAAATTTTTAATGGTCCAGATAACTGTTTACCTCAATCCTATTCATATAAATACCTTTCAAAACTATTTTCATAATTTTTTTTGAATTACAACTAAACTACTGATATACTTTAAGTTTACTTTGTAACATTACTACCATGTCATGTAGTTTGGTTTCTTAGAATGGTTTCTTGCAAGCCATTATTCCCTTATAATCTTTGCAACGTTTTTCCATTGTTCCATTATTGTATGAATCAAGAGAGATACCTTCAGCTGTGATATCTTCACCAGGGTAATAAAATCTACAGTATACTTGTATAAAAGTATACAAACAATATATAAACTACACAATATGTGAAATGAGCAATAACTATTACTCCATCATCACTATTTTCCCTTATAATAATTCAGTTTGCAATTATATTTCTAGGCGATTTTCCATTATGTATTGATACTGTTTAAAGATACTGTTTTGAAGCTACTTAGGAATGGATAGCTGTTTTATAATACCATAGACTCTATATTAATATGTACCTATGCTTCATCAAGAAATAAAGACAAT
Organism: Schistosoma mansoni; assembly: GCF_000237925.1. NCBI lineage: Eukaryota > Metazoa > Platyhelminthes > Trematoda > Strigeidida > Schistosomatidae > Schistosoma > Schistosoma mansoni. Next base: position 6,175,391 of record NC_031502.1, on the reverse strand, counting down.
ATTATCCTTTGATCAAGTACTATTAGTCAACTTATTACGTGAAATGTTCTATTTCTTTAGGTATAATGATATTAAAAACGAATTTTTAAGAAAATTTTGGTAGGTGAATTTAATTTATGAATCCAATAAGCTAATTTATAATTTTAACAGTTGCATTCCCGAGTCGATCTTAGCTAGATCACCATTGGAAACCTGGAAGCAACGGAAGGCCGATTCGTCCCAGTATGGGACTTGTCAGCAGTGTGTATCCACGATACCGCACGCATGACTCGAACCCAAGATCTTCGATCTCGCGTGGGTGAGCACTGTTGAGAAGTCTCATCCTAGGACGTAACGGTGGTCCAGTGCTTCCAGGTTTTTAATGGTGGTCTAGCATAGACTGACTCATGAATTCAGCTGTTAAAATACTACAATCTCCACAAATCCCCATACCGATAATTTATTACTGTATAGACATTACTTAATAATCCATTTTCTTGTTGTAATTCTAATATTCTGTTGGGGTAACGAGAAGTCAATTTAAACGTTTGACCATCTAACGAACTATAACCCCAATTTTGAGTGTGTTGCCAAACTGAAGGAAGAATTATTAAGCATAAACATGCAATTGAAATTTAAGACAAAACAAATACTTCGAATTGAGTCTAACTAAAATTAGCTGAAGAAGAAAATATATTATGTTTAGTAAGTATATTGTTTATAATGTTTATAAACGCTCTTATCATTTCATATTGGTTAATTCACTTGACAATAGAAGTTTTACCATAGCATTATCTTACTTATGGGAGAAAGCTTAATCCATGAGATATTAGGCTACATATTAAAAACTTTGCACATGTTCCAAGGTTTCATAGAATAATGAATTAACATCCTACAAAATAAATGTTTATATGGCGGCCTGCATGGCAAATTGGGCCACCTGTTCCTACCATCTAGATATTTCAACAACTTATCTAAATTTGTTTGATTCAATACATCATTATGGCTATTAATCACATAAACTATTCTATTCAGGTGCGTTTCTGAAAAGTGTACAAATTTTCGTTGTACAAGTTATAAAAGGTCCAATCAGAGATGTCCTGATTGCTGGCAATATGCAGTGAAAAGAATGTACAATATTTAGATGTCGATTGACTGGACTGCCAACTTCTAGTTAGTGACCACTCAATATTTGTCTTCAGGATCGACCAAGAAGTAAGAAATGGAAACTTGTTGAATTTCTTAGTACTGAGAATTCTATATTGTACCAAAAATATAATATTGAATAAAGCTAGTAATAATAAAATAGTCGGGTTTATTGAGTCTCAACTATGAATTTATTATCATTTAAAAATTAAATTCTCATCTTTCATTTATTCACATTCTACCATAGACAATAGTTATATACCATAAATGAAATCATAACATGCTTAGTATTAAAAGTTTATGAAGATTATTCATTTACTGGATATATGTGGAGTTATTAAAGAGTTCTATATTAGAAGGGAGTATTTATTCAGTGCTTCTATGATCAGAAGGAGGTTTCGTGGAGATTTTAGTAATTTTATATAGTTGAGGTCATGAGCCAATTGAAGCTAAACCACCATGGAAAACCTGGAAGCACTGGTAGGTTCTGGGTTCGAATCTCGCGGGGCGGAATCGTGGATGTGCACTGCTGAGGAATCCCACCATAGGACGAAACGGCCGTCTAGTGCTTCCAGGTTTTCTATGGTGGTCTACCTTCAATTAACTCATGATCTCAGCTAAATAAAGCTTCTATAATCGTCAACTTTTAGTCTATGATGTAAACAAGCCTTAATGCTTATTTATAAATCTGATTTAGTTTTCAAGGAAACGAATACTTCCTCCTCCTTGTAGGTTTTATACTTGAAAAAAAGAAATACTGAAATCATATAATTTGTCTTTATTTCAATATACACAAACATTATGGGTGGGTATTAATCATCCTTGAAAAACTTGAAGAAGAGAAAAATAAAAGAAAAAAAGGAAAGAAAAAGCTGAGGTAGGATAATTATATAGTAAGATTAGTTTCCTACTGAAACTATCATAGATTCAATTACATTGTTTTGACGAATTATCTTAATTTCTTTTAATGTATACATATTCATATTATGGTTTTGTTAAGGGCTAGTGTTTATTTATAAATAAATTAAATGTAATTGAACCTTTGAAAGTAAAGAAAGTTAGATGACTCATATTGATAACTTTTAACTTAAATAAGGAAGAAGAGTTATTGTTGTTTGTTTATTATGAAAAAGAAAATGGGAAGAAAAAATCTAACTCAGGAGAATTTTTTCTTCCTAAGAAATACTAGTTTTATTCGCTTGGTGTTGTTTACTTGTATCTTCCCATCGTTATTAAGAGACTGCAATTGATCAGTCTCTTGTTGGCATATGTGCATCCTGTGCGGACTGCCTTGATAGTGCCTGAAGTCACAAGCTTTATAAGCATTGATGGATAGTTTAGTTGGAAATTTCTGTACCACCATTATTGCAGTTAACATTGCTGTTATTACTAGTACTGTGATATGCTTGATGAGTATTATATAGTAGAAATCGTCAGTGAAATTCTTACCAACAGAAGAGTGTAATAAAGAGTAGAGCAAAGAAAACAGAAAGTAATCGGAATAACTACTGGATCAGAGGAATGATAGAGTATGTAAAAGACAACTCAAGGAAGATATGCAAACGATGGATTTATTGTATGATTTTGATATTTTACAAAGGTACTGTGTAATTTTGTAGAGAACAATAAATTGGTTTATTGTATCTGAGTCTCATTCACTACAATATCAATACAAATACTCAATTTAATCAGTTCTTCTAATCTTATGAAAGCTGTACTTTTCAGTTATCAGCTTCCGCTTACCATTTAAAATAGAATTTTGTAAATATTAGAAGTGCAGACACATATTCAGCGGTTACATAGTCGACAGTCTTTGTATTTATTATATGAAGAATTCTATTTCCAAAGTCTGAATGTTTGTCAATCACTGTCACACGAAATTGCTTGTACATACAGTGGAACACTTAGAAAATAGGACAAAACACATGAACTTGTAGGGAATTTTGCCAACAAATTACTATCAATTCCAATAGTTTTTCATGTTTAATATAATAATTTATTTACTTTAATATGTATTAAGGAGTTCAGAGTTTTGTCGGACCATTAGAAGGTTTCATACTCCAGGATCATTATATATATCGTCTTTTATCAAAAAAATCAGTATCATCAACTCATGATATAAAAATACATTTCAGAGGAACTTTATGTTTGGTTTGAGCAAAAAATTTAACAGTTACATTCGTCAAGTTGACTGTCATCAAGTTACTTTCAAAACTTACTACTGAAAACAACCCATACTATGAAAATTAACCATTGTGTCTTTAAACTATGATTTCATGTGTGCGATCAAAGACTGCTCCATCATTGATCATTCGTGAATATCTTAGTCCCGCAATAAGTCACTTGGTCTCTAATGTGTCATTGTTAACTTCTGAAGCTTTGAAGCTCATTGAACTATATTCAAATCGCAGAGGAAGTATCAGTTCCCTTAAGATTGTATTTACATTTTGCTGACGAGTTTAAACTAACCTGAAAGGATCAGATAAACATGACATTTGACACTTTTCAATGATCTAATTACTCATAAATATAATTAATTTCATTCTAATGAGATGGGGTTTTGTGGAGATTTCAGTATTTTCATGGTTGAAATCATTAGTCAATTAAAGCTAGACCACCATGGAAAACCTGGAAGCACTGGACGGCCACTTAGTCCTATCGCGGGACTCCTCAGCAGTGAGCATTCCACAATACGATGAAACGGCCGTCCAGTGCTTCCAGGTTTTCCTTGGTGGTCTAGCTTCAATTGACTCATGATTTTAACTATGGAAATAATTTCACTCTATTAAAAGTTTTGTAACGGCTTAACATATATGAAACTTGACATTTTGGAAATGTTTCCTTACTTAATTTATAATAAGATGTTATCTTGTATATGAATAATGTATAAGATTAATCAAATAAACCTTTCGAGTATTTATTGAACTCTCAAACTTCTCAACCTTCATATCATGATACTAATCTTGAATTTTTTTTAAATAGAAGTTTCGTAATTTATATTACTAAAATTAAGAATTTCAGTAGTAAATTAATCATCATGATCATCTTGATTATTTATGAAAAACTAGATAAAATTTATTGATTTTATATTTTATCTTTTTAAAGAAAACCCATAAAATTTTGTATGGAATAGAATTCCCTATCAGAAACAAAGTCATATCAGTTCAACAAGTAAAGACCTATAACTGAAGCTGATATACACGATAACTTAATTAAAGAAAACGGAATATTTTTAAAGTATCATTAAAATAAGCCAATTTAATGTAGTAACTGATGTCAATACTACTCGGATACAAATATGATAAAGCATATGTTTCAGTTCATCAAGAGAAAAAAAAGGAAAGAATCTTTATGTTTATCTAAAGTTCATATGTTAACATTTCAATATTGTTCTTTACTAATAAAAGGTCATTGAAATCAAACTTTTTTTTTAAGGTTACTTGAAATTGTATTTAATGACAAGTTATAGTATATCACTGTTAGATTTCATTTGATGAAGAATTACTTATACAGTAAAGTGATTTTGAAAGTACAGCCTCTGAAATTCAACTTGTAATATACGTCATAACAAATAAAAAAACTATTATTGACTCACTAAAATTCATAACTAATTGATGTGTGTGTGTATGTTTATGACTGTAATAGGGTGTGTTTAATGCAAGGGTGAACTAGTTATTCAGACTGATTTAGTTATTCCAATACAACTACGGGTTATAGATGAATAGATATTTTATTAAATTTTGACTTTTACAATTACCAATATATAGATTGAAGGCAATCAGAAAACAGGTATGAACTTTAGTTTCATACATGACTGACACATTTCATTAAACTGATCTACATCTCATGTGATTTTAAACTATATAGCTTAATGTTATAACCAGAGACGTTACTATGAAAATATTGTAAATAGTGTAAGTCATTGATTTTTAACATTATTAACTAAAAATGTCCTGCATGCGGAATCGTGAATGAGCACTGTTGAGGAGTCTTATACTAGGTTTTCAGTGGTGGTCGATTAATGATTTCAATCAAAACCCGACAGTCTCCATAACCTTAAACTGGTAATTCTATCAATGTTAAACTAGCCTAAACATTAAAACAAGATTTATAGAATGCAGAATAGACTTCAGTAAATTCACACTTTTCATGTTCTTAGTAATGTATGGAAATTGTTTACTTCACTCAGCAGAAAAAAAATAAGGGAGATAGTTTGCTGTGTCAAAAAGTCTTATAACAACACAAAGTACACCTGTTCTTATTGTAATGAAATTTCACTCCAAATCAATTAGAATTTATTCATTATTTCATATTACATCATAAATTCTGAGATATTTATCATCATGGTAAATAGATTGGAGCTATAAATATTTACTTCATTTGCACCTTCAAAAGAAGTTGATTTACAGTCGAACTATATTTATTTATTTAAACACATAAATATTGGTACAAAGGGGCTCCAGATACATATGCGCCACACAAATCTCATTTGATTTCTGTGAGGGCTATGATACTGCCCGAGTGCCCAAACCGAAGCAGGCGGTTTCCTTAGGGGGTCACACCCGGAGCCTTTGACTTAAAGGTCTGATCTACAAGGCAGTGAAGCATAGTAAGGAGATGCAGTTCCATGGTAGCCAGTGACAAACGATTGATTCATACGCCATTTGTTCCTTCAGAATACTGGAACCCATGTGCACCATTGGTTTGGGATGAGGGTTTTCCAACTCCCCTAGGTGGACTTTCCGTGTCCACTAACCCTGTTAAAGCGCCGGACATTCACTTTTCGTCCTCTCAATTTTGTAAACAACAGTAATGTCACGAGAAGGCAGTGATTAGTACTTCCCTGACAGAGGCTATATACGAGTGACCATGTGAGAGCATTTCGAGATGGAGAGCGGACTCTCCCCACTCTTGGCCGTAACAGGTCATTTAGGGGCAATCGAACTATAGGTAAAAAATAAACTTTTATTATATAGTTACAAATAATTAATTGATTATAATAACAAATAACTCAGTTACTTGATGAATCAACAAATAAAATGACCCTACAAATAAACTGTATAGTGATTAGATTAGGTTAAGGTGATTGACAATTATGATAATATATTTTTTTCTTTAAGAAAAAATCTTAACTAAAACTTAAAAGATCAATTTTTTGTTCTGTTTTTTTTTGTTTTTAAATGAAAATAAACAATTCGGGGGGGGTTTCTATCCAATATTTATTGATTTTGTTTATTGTGATTATTGTTGATGTTATTTAGTATGAAAATTTTAAATAACAGACAGGTAAACAAACTGAATTGACTGTTTACACATGTAAAAAATAAACAGTGATAAATATATATGTATATATATTAAACTTGATAGACATTCAGCTTTGTTCACATGGTGATTTTAAACTTATAGTTTAAACCTTTCGTTATTTCACTGCTAGCCACTATCCATCTTTCCTTAGAAAGATATTCTGTTTTATATTTTAGAATGTTCTCTTTAAGATGAATTAACTTGTTGTGTTATTAGTTGATTGAAAAGTTAGCTTTTTAAATGTGAACTGCTTGATTTCCAGTTTATTGTTAAACGCTAGTGAACTCACTATGAGATTTAAAGATTTTAGTTTCTGGGAAATGTAGGGGATATGACAGTAATAAGAAATACTTATTCCCTCAAATTTTTAATAATTATTGGCTTCTCAACGCAAGACGGTTTTATCAGAAGGGTTTTTTTGTGGAGACTAATGACTGACTTCGAGAGGTAAATCCAGGAGTTCTAGTGAGAAGCAGTGACCAGTGGAGTTTAACCAAGTCTGTTGTAGAGATATTAACTCACTGAAGACAATTGGTGAACGGTTGTTAAACTTCGTGGATCAGTTGAAGTTAGACATAAACACCATCGGATGCCGGCTCAGTGATCTAGAGGTTAAGTGCTCTGGCGCGAGACTGGTAGGTCCTGGGTTCGAATCTCGCGAGGAGAGGTCGTGAATGCGCACTGCTGAGGAGTCTCACAATGGGACGAAACGGCCATCCAGTGATTCCAGGTTTTCCCTAATGGTCTAGCTTCAATTGACTCACGCTCTCAACTATGACAAGACAGTTTGTTATAATAGAAAATATATTATTACACTAATGAATATCGACTTATTTTGGGGAAAGTGTTTCCCAAATAAGAACACAATATGATTTATATTTAAAATTTAATTACTGTTCAGTAACTAAGTTCTGTTCGTTTAAAATTTCTATATTACTGTTTGTCAGGGATTTATAAATAATGAAAAAAATATATTGAATTTTAATCTACTATGTTCCAGTTTCGGTTACTTTGTGAATGGTGGGAAATGTTCTAATCCTTATTTGAATTATAACTAAGAACTTTTCATTATATTAGCATGCTAGATAGTTTGACAGATAAATTTTCCTTAAAACCATAGATACCATTTTTAGTACTAGTGTAATCAATGAAACAATTAACTGATACTTCCTAGTAAGTTTATTGCAGTCGAATAGAGATTTGATGAAATATTTCATATATGTAAGATTCATTGATTGTTAGCCCTATTTACTACATTACACAATGAAGTTGTTCAGTATAGTGTCATTTGTTATAGTTATTTACCTGTAAATACATACAATATTTATTTTGAACTGTCTTTTCAAGCATATATTGATGTTATTATTTAAAAGGAAAATGAAAGCTTCGTGACTCAACCAATCTTCTCTAAAGCATTATATATCTCCATAATCTCCATCTTGAACTATAAAGATTATCTATTTTCTCAGTGTCACCACTTTCTGATTAGATCAGATTAGAATATAATCTTACCGAGCTATAATTGATGATTAGATTAGTAATAAACAAGATCGTAATGACGATTATCAGTATTACTACTAAGGTCTTTTGTATAGCATCTAATTATTTGTACTATAAATAAATAACAATATGATTGACCGAGATATTAAAATGACTAAACGAAATAACTATGGATAAATATAAGCATGTATTTTAAATGTACACACATTTGTTGATGGGCTATTTACATGGTGTATGGACCCTTGTACAATGTACAATAATCAAAATCTTGAGAATTATTTCAAATATATAAACAACATGATTTTTAACATAAAAAGTCCTACTTTTTTTTCCTTTTTTTCTTAAATTGTGTTTTTTTAAATTTGAATTATGGAACCATTTACCGAACTTTAAACACATAAAAACTTAGTACACATAGTTCATTCACTACTGACTTCTTTTCGACAAGATCTCTTATCTTTCATTTTTCTAAAGAAAAAAACATGTTAACTTAATAGAATGAATTATAGTTTCAAATTCAGATAGACATATATGTATATATATGTACTGTGCTTGAATGCATACCATCAGTTACGTGATGATTATTGTCGACAAGATGCTATCTTGAACTTGAATTTTTATATGATGTTTAAGTACTGAATCCAATTAGTGATTTGAATAATAAACGACTAAATGGCTGTATAAAGAAGCAGATTGAATGAAACATATGTGACTGAATAAAGTGATCACCACAAAGTGAATATATACACATATATGTATATTTGAGTGGGGAATCACTTTTTTCTCTATTTTTTCCAGTGTTAGAATAAGAATAATGAAGAATGCATGGAACAATCGATAAATATGTCAAGGAAAAAAACCGGATGATGTTTTCTTCCGAAAAAAGTTGGGTATTTTTTTACTAGATAGTAAGAAGGACTTATCATTTAGTTGAGTAGCTTCAGTGCGTTACATCTATTTTCATCAAGGCTAATCATATAAATTACAGTTATCTTTTTCCAAATATTTATTCAGAGCATATGTGATGTCATATGCTAAAGATTATATATATATATATTCAAGACCAAAATAAATTATATAACGCTTTCGTTAGTTGAGTTATTCGATGAAATATGGTGTTTTTTTCTTAAAATCTGACCTATGATAGCATTTTTTCAACATTCACTGGCCGAATACTATCAGCATTAGCCTACTGTGGGAGAGGACAAACCAGCTTCCAGCTGAAGAGGAAATTAAGAAAAGACGATGGAAGTGGATAGGACATACATTAAGGAAATCACCAAACTGCATCACAAGGCAATCCCTAACTTGGGAAGCAGAAAAGAGGAAGCCCAAAGAACATATTACGCTGGGAAATAGAAGCAGATATGAAAGGGATGAATGTTAACTGGAAAGAACGGGAAAGGATTGCCCAGGACAGAGTGGGTTGGAGAATGCTGGTGGGTGGCCTATGTTTCTCCACGAGGGGTAACAGGTGTAGGTAATTAAGTAATGATAGGATTTTCTATCCTCTTAGTAATTATATTCTTCATCCAGTTTTTTTGGTACTTTATGGTAGACACTCACAACCTTAGTTAAAAGTCATTAATGCATGTCTATTTTCAAAATAATGCTTTTGGCATATAAAATTTATAAAAAAAAACATTTTCATAGCTGGTTTATAAAAAGTTAAGCTGAAATGTTATAACTGTAGCAAAACTGTAAATGAAACAGGAGAAAACTGAAATTCTCATGACATGAGGATGAGGGCAAAAATATACGGGAGATGAAGATTTTATTCACCCGCAAAAAACGGATGATGATGATAACTTATTAATTGAATACACTCAATGATATACAGATTTAACCAGGATTTATTGATTAATCAATGTATATAACTGATAATAGTGGGGATATAAAAATGAATTTTACATTGGAATTATGGGACCAAATGTGATTATACTGAGTAAACGTCTTACTAAATTAGTACAAAACAAAAATCCTGAGTACAATACTAAATGAATATCACACAAAAATGTTATACTGAACCTGTGAAAGTTAGTTATGTGTTATAAATTCAATTTCACTTCATCATTGAATAATTAACTAAGCGATGAGAATACATTTCTGATGTAATCGTAAGCACAATTTTGTCAGGAATATTGAATGTTGAAATTAATTGATTCACAAAAGATTTGTGTATATTTTACGGAATAAATAGAGTGTGACTAGCAGTGGGACATAGTACAACGATAACACTCTGTTTAGTACTCACCAGTTAGATGTATCTACATTCTGGTGTCGTTGTTCATAACGAAACTGGTATTTAGCAACTCTAGCTAGCGTGTTATTCTCAGACGTAATAAGATCAAATATCAACTAGCTTGTTCAAAGGTAAAATGTTTATACAGCTATCACTAAGGTTCGAAATATCCGGTTGCTAATAGATTATTGGAAAGGAGGGTTAATGACCACGGTTTTCGATCTTTGGCTACTAAGTTCCGGGTTCAAACCCCGCATCACGTATATCGATTTGAGCAATCAGGTAGTATCATTAGCCCTCATATTTTGAGTGTGGTTTATACCCAATCACTTGACGAACTACTTTGTACTGTTTTAGTTCTAAGTAGACATTGGTAATAAATGGCTATCCTTACCCCTGTCTTGAAGGATTTTCATTCACCGCAAGATTCTGATCATGATGCTCTGTTAAATCGGTGATGTTCACTTCTGTATTTAGGGTGGAGTATGATCATGAATATAACTAAGTAACTTCGTATAAAACTGTCTTCATTCAAAGTTAAGTTAGGAAATGCATTTTTGCATCGAAAAAATTTCGAAACAAATTTATTAACTCAATTTCATAAGGATAATGCATTTTCATAACGAGGGGTATCGGACCAGTTCTTACTTAAACTGACAAGATTAAAAGTGAGTTCGCAATTTCTTATCTATTCAGAAAAAAATGTCATGGAGTAGTAGAATGTATTCATCATATTTTGATCTTAGTTGAGAAGATTTAGGTAGCTACTTTTTTCTAGTAAAAGACTCCTCGAGAATTTCCATGTACAACTCTGTTATGGGTCAAAATCAATACCTTCAGATTGGGTGGGGAGTGTTGAACCATTAGTGTCACTTGGTTGGTAGCCAATGGTAAATAGTTTTAATTTTAATTAATTCAATCTAGAAATAAAGATAAAACCCATACGTCAAAACGTGGCTTATTTTAATATTTTGCCAAAAATCCACATTGATTCCATCCCTAACCATTGTTTCTCTCTTACTTTAAAAATTGAATCCAAGCAACAATGAACTTCATCAAATTCGACAAGTCAACAATAGCTTTACATTTAGTAATTAAAAAAGAAGACATCATTTGACGTTATTATATTCGTTTATACAAATGAGATGATTGAGTCTGATCTCTCTTGTTGTTTAACGTAGATCTGTTTTATGTAGGATAGACAATATTACGTTCATTGATGTAATGGTTGTCTGTTGTACTTCTTTTCAATACAATGACATCACTTCACTTATATTGTAAATTATTACTACAGTCCTATTTTATGTTTTATTGAAAACTATTTACAATTCAATAAAAAGTGATCAATATCAATCGTAACTCATTCATCTTCCCATTTTCATAATCATGACTAGTATAATAAGTTTGTTTACGACGGGTGAGAATTTTGAGTTATAATGTGGAAAATGTCAGTATTTAGACGTGTGTGTGTTTGTGATTATTAGCTAATAGCCATATTATTTTCAAATGAAAAGTGCTTTTATGACCTAATCATGTGTCAAGAATAGAGTTTGGGTAACTGCACCAGTCAGTGTTATACTTATGGAAATGGGCTTGACTATAGATATTGACTGATGCTAAAGACATTACAAAATATTCAAAATCGGAGGTAGTTGAGCGGAAAGCCTAGACTAAGGTTTTTACCACTTTTACCACTTGTCAATGAGGTGTATATGCAATCCTAAAGGAATGTTCGAACTCAACATAATACAGACAGTGTCAAACTACTTAGACTAGTGGCCAAATCGCAACCTTATCGATATAGTTCGTTCAGTTTTAGAAAGAACTTCACATATATGATATTGTTTACTACTCAACGATCAGTAGATTGAAAATCGTAGATAACCTTTAACTGCCATCACTATTCTTTGTTTACTTCTATCTGCTTATTTTTTGCACGACTTAGTGGATGTTACACATCATTTTCATTAATTTTGCTTGATACAATGAAAAATAAATGTGACAGATTATCTTTCTAAAGAATAATATATATGTAATACAAAGGTACTTCAATGACGAACAGACATCAGTGTTCAGATTACTAAATACAAAGAAGTAATTGAGAACTGCTTTGTTCAGCTAAATAATGCTGAGAACATGCTGAGTTCAACTTTGTTCAGGATTATGATTGTACATTGGTAAGAAGTCAAAATCTAGGTCAAGACGATTATTTAGTGCTTCTGCATCTGAATCCAAATTACGATGGAAGTTATACTTACATGCTGGAGATTCTTCACAAAAATGTGTGAACACATTTATCATCAATGGAAATATATTGAACGCTACCTTGCCTCGGTTCAGAACTTCTCATCAAAGAAATGGACCTAATTCGTGATCCTTTTTCAGCATGATTAAAAAAAGATAACTTAAAATTACCTAATCCAAATCTAACGAATCATATTATTCGTGTCGACTAATAACTGTCTCATTATTGAAGTGATTTAATTCTATAAATTTAAGTTTCTTTAAGGGAGAACTATGAATATACTTCTCTGGCGTAATCCCTACGGGATATTCCAGGGGCAATTATCTTACAGCTAATCTATTTTTTATTGGTTGTTTGAATCTTTCCGTTGATATTTATGACTGTAATTGATCAGTCTCTTATTGGCATATGTGCGTCCTGTTCGAATCGCTTCGATACTGTCTTAAGTCACAAGCATTCCTATCAGAAGATTCAAATAAATACAAAAATAAATTAAGACTTCACCCTATTGTACAAACTGATGTCTATCAGGATTCATTAGCTAACTAGATAACGCGATGGTGTTTGGAGCAGTCGGTACTAGGTTCGAGTTGCGGAATGAACATCAACTCTGGAATGTAGGTAAATCCAGCTGATGAGTCCCAAATTTAATGGAACGCACGTCTTAGATTCCACTGCTAGTCACCATCTATCTCTGCTTATATTTACAAGTTAGTTAGTTTTCTTTTATGAAGAGAAAAATATTCACAAATGGGCGAAAAGACATTCTTATAGATTATTCCTTTATTCTTTTGAAAAAATAGAAATATTAAAATATACTTTATGTTAATACTTCTTATTGTCAATTGGCTATTTTGTATGGTTGCCATAATCAATATGGGAAACAATGCTAAATGGTGGGTGATGTATATAGCATTTGGTAATTAAGTTATTATTTTATGTACATATATGTATATATAAATACATTAGTGTACTAATATGTTTTGCATTGTGTCTAAACGACGCTTACTTACCATTTAAGTTAGACATTAATCGATACTAAGCATGAAATTTTTTAAAAGTGAAAATGTTTAAAATTGTATGGGCACTGGTAAACTATAAAGTTCAATTACCAATTGTCTAAAACTCTGTCAACTCTACTGTGAATGAATAATGCTAGGAGGATACAGGAACTGTCATATTCGATGGATCAATTTTAACCGTTACTGAGAACTAAATCATGAAGATTTTTCAGTGCTCAGAGTTGAGTGTTTTATAGAAAATGGGATGAATTGATGCATATCTAATTCCTTAAATTAGCATAGAGTGTCCATAGATATGAACCTATGAAAATTCACAAAATCTCCAATAAGTCTTATACAATTTGAGATAATCAATGTGTATAGTAGTTAAATAATGATTTCTATAAAACCAACTGGTTCTTCTCTCCCATACAACCTGAAAAAATACATTGACAACAAATAAACTTCGTCTTAATCTACTGACTTCTGTTATGAATAGAAATAGTTAATGAACAAACTAATTTCACACGCCTAGATATAACTAAAGATACACCAAGGGAAATACATACACACACATTGTGGATCAGTATGTGAACATAAGTGTTATAAAATTTAATAGTATTTCAAAAAAAAAAAAAAAATCGAAAAGGTAGTAACTAGATGTTTCAGCTTTATATTAGAAAATAGGAAAATCTATTCTGTTCCAAATTAAGGGTATTTAAGTTGTATAAAGTTGTTCATTATGAATATTAGAACGTTTTAGCGAAATGTCATGTCGATTCCTAAATGAAAGAATTGAATTTTGTACAAAATAACATTCTAAACAGAAAACAATGCGAATGTAAGTAGACAATTATCGAATAGCGTTTAGTGAATAGTTTCAGTTAACACAAATGTGAGTTAGCCTAAGTTACCATACCGCATTAGCATGATGAGGTAAATTTTAAAAGCTGGGTAAGTAATCGAAATAACATTGTTGTAATAATAATGCGGATAATCGTATGTAAAGATTACGTTTCAACAAAAAGGAAAGAGAAGTTATACAATAAGGAACACAGGAATTCAAGATCTAGAGCTAGTGAATGAGGGAATCTATCTATTCCATTGTGGTCGATTTTGAGTCATTTTACGAGAAGTTTTCAACCACTGATTGCTTTTATCACGTGGACCTCAATTAGATCATTTGTATCTAACGAAATGTTAAAAATCAACAGCCAATGACTTTATGAACTGATGTCATAATTTGGTTTACGAGCTCATAATTTTCTTCCGACTTACTCCTAAATCAACTAACATTATTCATTCAAGTAGTAGGTTATTAAGCACATGTAACAAATATCTCAAACACCTAGATCGTGAATGATTAACAATGTCATTATTTGGTTTGTTGTCTTTGTCTAATACTCCATCCATAAACTCAGCATTACACAATAACTTTGTTAAAGGAAACCCATGGGGAATCTAGCTAAATTAAATTTTTAAGAAATATAATACGACTAAACCATTTGCATTCATGATCTTTAGTTGTTTTAGTGAAACTATTCTAGTACTGAATTGTCAGATTTTACAACTTTGTTGTAAAGCGCAAACTATTTTCGCTCACCGTGATATCTGATTAAGATAGCTGATATGAAAAAAATACCACTACTACTAATACAACCACTATTTCTGCACACCATTACATGAGTGAGTACTTCATCATACAAAATTAGCATGAATACTTCGATACAAAGCGACTAAAATCACATATTTTGGTGTGTTATAATGAACTTCACGTTTAGTCACAGTATGGTGTGCACTACTTATGCGGACAGATATAAATAGTATGTAGAAAGAATCAGAATAAGAATGCTTACCAGAGGAAGAGTAAAATAAAGAGAAAAGGAAGGAAAACGAACAGCAATTGGAATAACAATAAGATCAGAAGAATGATGAAGTATGTAAAGGACAACTGAAGGAAGTTAAGCAAATGATGTATTCAATGTATGATTTTCATATTTTACAAATCTACTGTTTGATTATATGTAAAACAATAAATTGGTCCCCTCCCCACCCGACTTTACATTCACTACAATAGGGGGATAGATAGAGTCGATGGAATTTATGGCTAATTTCTAAGTATTTCATTTCCTGAGGTGAATGTTCTATTGTGGAACTATCCTTTTCACTCTGATTAAGAGATTATTGATCACGTTATTTTTCAAAATTTTTTTACATGAATTCCTGTCAACTAGAGGGCTATTAAAAAAGGATAAAACACCGTAAAAATTTATATCTTTATCAATGGTTAGCCTCAACATGACATAACATTGTTCAGAATTTTAAAGCAGTAAGTCCCTTTGATAAATTTCGATAGTGTAATAAGAAAATGAAGATTATCAGAACTATGTGATATATTAGAGCAATACATTTCGAACAATCTGATCACACATATACTTGTTAAGAACATTTATATATAAAAATAAAAGGTCAACTAGACTCGAAATGGGGGTAAGAATAGACAACGATAATAATAATAATAAAAATAATGTGAGAACAATTTGAAACCGAATCACTCTGGATAATAACCTGATATTACCAGGGTAGGTTTAAGGTGAGAACAAGTATATGTGTGATTAGATTGTTCGAAATGTATTGCGCTAATATATCACATAGTTCTGATAATCTTCATCTTCTTATTACACTATCGAAATGGTTCAGAATGTCAATATAATTTGTTTCATCCAAACCATGTAACTTAAACAACATGATATCATCATTATACAATAATACACAACAGCAAACTTACCTATATCAAATTCTTTATTGACTACACATAAATAAACAGAGTACATTAATAAAGATCTACTGTGAAAATTTTGCCTACCTTTTGATGGTGAAATTGTTTGCCAATAATCTTCCCATTGTTCACCTGATCGATCTGCTTGATGATAACTCCACTTATTTTGATAATCATTATTTATTGATAAAGTATTAGCTAATGCAAATTGTGCATAGCTTATTATTAAACAATTATAATTTAGTATTAAGATATATACACCAATTAACATACTGCTTATAATATGATTTAAAAATGCATACTTTCTTTATCACTACTCAGTGTCATCATTTAACACAGTTCGTTATTTATTTATTTAAAAGAAAAAAAAGAAAGGAGAACGGTATGTCAATGTTTTTTGTAAATGACTAGAGATGAAGCAATTTATGATCAGTCACATGTATTATACGGTTATCTTTCAATTGGCAATAAGGGTTATTGTTATTAATATTGTAATGATTAATATTATGGTAGATTGTAAACTTTGTCCAGTGAACAGGTAGTCATTTGTAAATTTCTTAATCACATGGATCATAAAAAGACAGTTTTTCAAAAACTACTTTTGGTTTCTTTTGGTAAAAAAATATACCAGGAAAGTGAACATAATTATTTTCCCGTAACGTTTTTTTTGTTTTTGAAACGGTGACATGTTTTGTATGAGGTAAACACACACACACACACACTAACACCTATGCAAGAATATATTACACGCACATAAACCAAAATTTCAAAACAAAATCTATCACTCAGCCTCATTCGTCGAAATCTTAGTAGAATGCATATAGGTACATACACATGTTGAAACTACATTATACTCATATACTACACACACATACATACATGCATACAATATGATGGACAATCAATAATGAGAATATTTATTATCATGTGTCTGTTACAAATTGATCTTTCATAGGTAGTAGTAACAACAAATAGATAGACATTATAAATTGACTCTATTTGTATCCTAATAACTTTTTGATTCGTTTAAACAAATTAACCAATCACATAGATAAATGTTAAAACCATGACTACAGAATTATTTTCTAACTTCGATTCATAGTTGACCTGTTTCAGTAAAGAAAACATATCAACCTTGTTAAATGGTAGAAAAGTTTTATTTTAAATATTATAAGGTTTATTTGTCCCATAAGGGTGAATTTGATTCTGTTCACAAATAAAGTATAAAATCAATTATGCTTTATTTCGTGTTTTATTTAAAAGACCATCTTTACTACAAAGTAACATTTATTTAGTTCGGATTAGAACCATTCCGTCTTAATTAACACTTATTAACATGGGATATCACCAATCTTGGAAGAACTAGTGTTCCTTACTTGATTGAAACCTATATGATCTAGTGTTACACCTTAGAATTTATCACACAACTATTTGGTTTTTGCTCTACAAATGCTTTGTAGCAATTCAAATAGCTCAATGATAATAACTATGGTTGTGGTACTAATCGAAACTAGTTCAAAACGTCATGAGAAAACTAGTTTTACAGATAAACGTGAACTAAAACGAAAACTATTTACAATGTTTCTAATTGACTACCTGCAACCAACTACTATCAGTTCATAGTACAGTTGATTTCGATTGGATTAGAGGGAAAACTTCCATTTTTATTGACAGCACTAGAACAGTACCATAGACAAGAAAAAAATTATCAGTACGGGGATCTGTTGAGATTGTGGTATTTCCAAGGTTGAATTAACGAGTCAATCTAAGTTAGACCACCATTAAAAACTTGGAAGCACTGGATGGCTGTTTCGTCCTAGTATGGGACTCATCAACAGCGATCCTAGATCAATGGCGGTCTAGCTTAGATCGACTCGTGAAGAAAAACCATCATTTATTAGTTCAGAAGCAAAAGAGATTTGAGCGATAAAAATAGCAAAAATTGTCCTAAATCTATCTGTCAGATGCAAATAAAACCTGATAAGTTCATGAGGAAGAAGGGAAATTTTAATAACACTTTGTTAAGTACATTTAATCATCAAATCTCCAATTTATTATTAGTTGAATCGTCAAGGTTAATCTTAAACAACATTTATATTTCTGAGATTTGTGTAAACCTATCAACAAATAGATTCATGAAATTGGAGCGTTGTTCATACTGGTTGATCACCTAAAATTGATTTTGAATGTGTCCGATGAATATAAGCTTGAAAAAACATTAATTCACATAACCAAAGTGTACAATTATTTAACTGATCCTAACAACTTTGTGGATGGTATTCAAGTGACAATTCAAACGAAAGAGTTAAAAAGTGGCTTAGTGAGTTGCCATAGTTACTTCGTGAAAAAAAATTCTTTTTTAATTACCATTAAAGAATATACTCTATATATGTTGGCGAGATCCAGAAGATTCCTCGGAAAAAGTTCTGAAGGGCACTGAAAACGCTGGGAAACATTTTATCTAATCAACTTCAATCAGAAATTTTTCACAAACATCTAGAAAGTGAGGAGTCACGTGTCACTTCTCTGACTGTTTAATAACCTCCTAGAATCTTCCAGAAGCCAAAGTCTATCATAGATACCCTAAATTTTCTGTATATAACGAACGATGCAGTGAAGCGTTATTTCCATATTTCGCATCTTTTCTCTCGTGTTCAAGTTGCTGTATAGATTTAACCTGGTGTTATTAGAAGAGCTTAGGGAACCGATTTCAGCGTTCAGTCAGAATATTTATCAGCATGTATATGATTATTTAAGAACTAAACATCCATTATAAATATGTTCTATTTATCCAAACAAAGGGGATGCTATCGAATAACACAATACAGAACATTTAAGATTCATAGGACAACAGTTGGCTGGGAATAATTATGAGAAATTCGTTGAAAGATTAAAGTTCTTCTCAATGTCTATCAATTTCTCACAGGATTTATATGTTTAATACATTTCAGAATATTAAGTTCGATAACTTTGCCAAAACATGTTTTAGCTTTGAACGAAAATAGTTATTTCGTAGTTGTATCAAGGAATGACATTAATTAGATACCCATTGAAAACCACAAAATACTATAGTTATTACAATTTAATAAAAAACCTCTCATTAGTGTTCATTTACGAAGAATTAACCCTAACAATATCGGGTCATTTAACCTCTAAACCACTAAGTTGGTATCCAACTTTAGCTGATTCGTCATCTCAGGACTAAGTAGATATCCAGTGCTTACCAACTTTTAATTGTTATATTACTAAAGGATTAAACTTTCTACATAACTCATTTTTGTATTGGTTGATGAATCTTCCCACTGATGTTTAGGACTGCAATTTATTAGTCTCTTATTGGCAGGTGTAGGTCCTGTGTGGATTGCTTTAATAACGCTCGTGACGTAAGGCAATGTCGAGGGAATCTGAACAAGATACACATATTCCATTAAGAGACTGGTCAACTGCAGTCCTAAACATCGATGAGAAGATTCAAACAATCAATACAAAATGGATTAAACTTCATCCTATTTCACAAGCCAGTAGCTATCTGAGATCAGTAGTTAAGTGAATAAAACTGTGGAGTTCGAAGCGAACGGTACTAGGTTGGAGTCCCAAAGTGAACATGAACGCCCGAATGCAGGTGCACCTAGACGACGAGCCCCAAATCAGACGAAAAGCGCGTCCTGGATTCCACTGCTAGCTACCACCCATCTCTGCTTCTGCATAACTGTCTATACTAGTAATAGTTAACATGTGAATGTGACCTTTCTAACAAGCAGAGGGTTATTTACACGGCTTTTGATTTACACTTATTTTGAATAGTGTAAAACTACACAACTGTGTAAAACAAATGAATTGAATCGAAATCTGAACTTCAGTCCCACCAGTTGAAAACCAAATACTAAATTACATGTAAACATGTGTTATTTCTCATCACATGTATCAAAAAATTATTACCTACAATTATATGCTATGGCTTAAGTTCTACATGTTTCAGATCCATAAAACACGTCCTGTATCACTCCCTTTCGTAAGAGATCTGGAGTTTCTCACATTGATCAAATTAATTTTGAAAAGACTTAATACTTGTGAACAACATTATTTACATTGAGTTATTTACTTTAAAAAAACCTTTCCATAAGTCTAAATGGAATATCACACTAATGTAAATGGTTATTTACATATATGATAAAACCTGTTCTGAAAATATCAGTAATAAAACAAGTTAGCAAATATCTGGACTTTAGTGCATGGTATATAAAGCGAAGGGTACTGAATTCCTGTTCTGTTGTGAACGTTGACACATGGGTGCAGGTACACTCAGCTGACGAGTAGTGAGTAAGGAGAAACAGGAGTCCCAGATTCCTCTTTTAGGTACATTCCATCTCTTCCATATTAGCATGTTCTAAATAGTTCATTGAATAAATTATACCATTATAACGAAATGTAATGATTCTCTCCAGCTTAAAACTTTAATTTATGCCAACGTACTCTTCATGAACTCTTGTCTTACCTCAAAAATATTAATATCAAGGAATTTGAATTCTTGTAACACTTGATCAAGACATGTAGATATCGTTTTGATGATAACTTTCGAAGAACCTATTATCAGTATGGAATTATGGAGATTGTTGAATACCGACAACTATCATGTGCTCAAAATAGACTAGCTTTGAATTCTAGTAAGAAGCCGTGACCGACCGAGCTAAACAATCGAAAATAGTCGCGAAATATCATGGATTGATTGAAGTTAGACGTTCAAATCGTTGGACGCCAGCTCAGTGTCCTAGAGGTTAAACATTCTTGGACAAGACCAAGAGTCCTAGGTTTGATTTCTGTGTTCACAATCGTAGATGCGAGCTTCTAGATTTTCACTGGCGGTTTAACTTAGATCGATTCATGATTTCAACGATGTTCAACTGTTTTATGTAAGGCAAATTGTCATATTATATTAAAGTTATTGCGGCTATTCCTTTATAAATCGATTTTCCAGTTTTCATGTAAAAGATATATCTCTTTGAAGTGTCTCAAATCCTTCGAAATTCTTAGAAAATTTTCTTAACTTTGCTCATGTTGACAAGTCACTATAACCTCGTGATTGAGAACTTAGGTGCCAATGAGTAGACAAAATGATTAGGCCAAGGAATATAATCTTTGAAAATAATCGGATGTTTTTCTTAATGGCAATAGCAATATTTAACATTTTTCAAACCGAACTACTGTACTACTAATAGATGTAAAATCATATTGAACTTTG
Source organism: Schistosoma mansoni (assembly GCF_000237925.1). NCBI lineage: Eukaryota > Metazoa > Platyhelminthes > Trematoda > Strigeidida > Schistosomatidae > Schistosoma > Schistosoma mansoni. Next base: position 6,153,956 of record NC_031502.1, on the reverse strand, counting down.
AATATATATTTGAAGTAAAACTATTACTTACGACTTATTAAAGAGATCATTTTACCACAAAGAAGAAACGTTTTAAGACTTACTTTTGTACAAGGGTCTTTTATCGAGGCGATTTTACTTAGCAACACAGTGAAACATAATTAATTATCAATCAATGATCAAATCCCAAATGCATGCGAAATATAATAATAGAAACATGTGACCATTGATCCCATTACAAAGCATTTTTATAAACCATTTCTTTACGTAATCCTCATTACAATGGAGTGCTTATTTTATTTTAAGAAATATATTAGCATGCAGATCACGAACCGATCAATGTTAGATCACATAGAATGGGACTCCTCAACAGTGCGCATCCACGATCCTGCATGCGGGATTCGAACCCTGAACCTTCGGTCTCGGGCGCGAAACACATAATCTCTGGACCAATGGGCTGGTATCCAACGATTTTGTTGTCTAGCTTCAACCAATCCACGATACTGAGTGACTAGTGGTGGTCTAACATTATTCGGTTCAGGATCCTAATTAAAACTCAGCAATCTCCATAACCTAATACTGATACTAACATGCAGTTTGGTTTTCTTGATCTTTGGTAATATTTATGCTCATGCTGTCTGTGGTAATGCAGGATGCTTCTAATTAAATCACTTGAGAAATCTTTAATTATTTTCATAGTGGGACTGAAATAACAAGTTCATCAAAAATATCTGAATGTAAGCAAAATAGTACATTAAGATCTTATTGTGGGTAACAGGTATCATTGCTCAAAAATCGTGTTTTACTAAGCTTAGGGCTTGTTATTCAAAACAGTGTGAATTTGACTACCACCTATGAGATACTATCGTATATCTGAAGTGACACTCTAAATTTCATGTGCGCTTAACAAAAACGGTCAGAACACTATGATGTCCTATAACTTTTTATAATGTCATTTGAAAACTGTTTCAAAATTAGAGTATTGTAGACCTTTTCATGACAGTCGGAATTCTTCTTTTGTGTGGTAGAATATATTATTGACTTGTGGGTTAAGGCAAATAAGTTTCACTGAAGTTGGTTATCATCATGGATTGATGTCAAAGTGGGAATCGGAAAACAGAAAAGATCACTGAATGTTGTTTTGATCCTAGCTTGAGGCTACTCCATGTGCAGATTCATGAACCTGGAGGGCATCGAATACAGGATAGTTACGTTTTATTGAAGAGTGGGTCACATTTGTTTTGTTGAACGAAAATCCCATTTTAAATTCAGTTATTTTAATAGTTTAGTGTTTAAGTCAGTAGTTAAATGATTATTATAAAAGAGATAATAATTGACTATTCCCATTAGTGTATAAGTGTTAATGTTGTCTCAGTAAATATCGCGAACGGATTAAACTTAAACATGTAAACTAGTGGTCTTAAGATTAAGCTCTCTCCGCAAAACTTGAAGGTCTTAGGCTTGATCCTTGGTGTATTCATGGATGCGCACTGTCAGGTTGTCCCATAATATAATCGAACAGCTGTCTATTACTCCCCAATTTTCAGTAGTTGTTTAAATAAGAACAGACCATTGTTCAAACAACCAAATTCAAATAATAATGTGTGGGAGGTTTGGTTTTAAACAAACCTAATTATTAATCGATGCATGACCACTTAGTAACTATCATCGTCTGAAAGAGAATCTTCTTAGTTGAATTATCGTTGATTTTTCTTGAATGAGATAAACATTTTCGTTAGTAATCATTATATGTTAACAGTTAAAACATGTAGAACAGTTTTTAATAAAACCTCTCTTCTGATAATATGCTGTTTTCATTGAAGACATAGTGACCTTCAGAGTTTCTGTGGTTTATAGTTCATATGACGAATACAGTAATGGAGATAACTGAATGATTTTTAATGCAGTTGACGAAAACGATAATGTTTTCATCATTTTTAACCTTTTATTGTTACCCAGTGAAATCTTTCATGAGGTTGATCAGTCGTAGATTTCTAAGGTTAACGCTTAAATTAAGCTCACAAAAGTTAATACCACTGTGCATTAAATAAATATCTGGGGTAGTTTTAAGTTGAAACAATGGGAAAATTTATTTCTAACAGTAGAACTGTATAGTCTTTTTCTAACCTAGCACAACGGTCACTTGAGTGACATCTATCTATTCCAATTTATAAAGGAAAGCATATTTTAATTCAAAAAAAATTTCACATGAAGCAACAAACATGTTCATTGATAATAATATAACATAATACCGAAAGTCGTTAAATGTTTGTACGTTAAATGTCACATCGCCTTCATGTTTATGTTAAACATAGGAAATATCCATTGAGAAATTTTTCGTTTTACCTGGGTTGGGGAGGGGTGGAAAAAATACGTGGAAACAAGAGTCTACAATAGCAGATTGTATATTAAGACGTAGATAGAACACCCTAAGACTTATGGGTTAAATGACGTGTATTATATCCAAATTATTCAGTAAATTGAATAAAAACTATGTATATATATAGTCTGTTTGTTTACACTGAGGTAAAGTGATGTGGATATGTGCAAAATCCTGAAAATATATGTTCTAAGTTTATTAAAAGTTCATTATCTATCACTGGACTATTTTATGAGTCTTCATTTGATTGAATTTGAATACCATTCTTTTATAGTCTATGTAGATTATAACTATCAGTGTTTCGTCCTATTTCGAGCTCGTCAGTTCCACATATCTAGTTCATGGCGTTGCTGTTTACACTGTCACTCAAACTCACTGTCTATAGCTTGAAATATTAACAATTTATCTGCGAAACTTGTCTAGAAAGTTATTAACTTGTTCAGCAGGTACATAAAGGTAGTACCATTTTAAATATACACTACTGTCAATAATCATTTTTGCAAACAGTTTATTAGCATAGTGAAGAATCTAGAACAGGCTTTTTCCACTCTTGCAAAGTAAGGGACAAAAGGAAATATTCGTAAAGGACGTTTTTATTTGTTTCCGATTATTTACTAATAAGCCTTTAATTAGTTTGGTTTGTTTGATGGGATTGGCGTAGTTTATTGGTTTTTTAATATTTACGATACCTAACATGTGTAAGTTTGAGATTGTTTATTTCTGCATAACAGTATTTCTATATGATCTGTGTAACAACTGATCTGTTAGTGTGTTTTACCTCCTGGATGACGAATATAAACCGTTCAAAAATGCTATGCATCATCGTATACTTTTATGTGAATAAAAGCTGCTAACGACTCATTTGAAAATGTCGATAATGAACAAAGGCAATGATCCATGATATTACAAATGACCCATTAATTCATTATAGATCATTCACTAGCTTTCGGATTCATTGGCTTCTCATGAATAGCTGCTGCATCGTGTACTCGTAGAGTATAATCAACCGATTTGTTCGGTATGTCAAATATCTCAATAGATCAAAGACGAAATCCTATTCGCGTTAACCACTGAAAAATACCATGTTATTATTTAGTTAAATAATCTAGTGAAATGCACAATAATCTAAAGTTGTAAAGTTGTGGAGATCTAATTCATTGCAGTATGAACTAAAACTTATGACAACTGACAAGATATCCGATGTACTTAGAAAATTTTTGATGCGTTTCGCATTCTAACAATAAAATTCTAACTTTCAAAAGATTATTTTACCTACATTGTATTATAATCTGTGCAATGCATATCAGTCATACAGAAATCACGTGGAATTTTTAAAGTTCAATTCAATGGTATATTTATTAATGGTCTTTGTTCTACTTGTTCAGCGTTGATTTAGTACTTCGATTAAGCTTATGAATAACTTTATCTAACAGACTTTGTCTACTTATAAGTAGTGTAAACTGTATAGACAAAAATCCTGTTATTAATCGGACAATTTAATTAGTTAGCTTGTTCAAACTTCTCAGATAAACGACTTTCTGCTAATAACCAAAAGTCGTTTCATGGTATGAAAAACAACCATACTTATACTGTTTTAGAGGTATCGACATTCAGTTTGTTGAATGAAGTGGTGGATTTTTGGGAAAATCAAGAGCTTAGTGATAACAAATAATAATATTTAACCGTGAATAATTTCGAACTCAAAAACTTTAGGCATTTTCACAGTATTTGGGCGCCGAGTTGATGTAAGACATTAAATAGGAATAATATATTTGTAAAATCTCAGCAAATGAATTTGAAGTCAATCCAACGTTTCACCAGTCAATCTGGTCCAATTTGGTCCTTGAAAAAGCTTGTACCAGATTGCCAGGCGAAACGTTGGATTGACTTATAATTCATTCGCTGAGATTTTACAAATATATTATTCCTATTTAATATCTTTAGGTATTTTTGTTTGATTACTAAAGGATGTGTAAACCTTAGATGTCTTTATCCAATCACTAGTAGTTTACATGGAAAAACACATTTATCATCTCATTATCAAACAGTGCTGTATGGATATTATATGAAACATACTAAAGTCATTAAATAGAGTATGTATGTTAATATACACAGATTACACTAAACATTTAAATCAACAACAATCTTTATAAAAAGTCATAAGTGTATTGAATAGCTCTTTGAAATTAAAAGTGTGTTATGTCTATACTGAATAAGCAATAAATTACTGAACTCTCATCTGGTGTTTTAAATCTAGCCACTATCAAATACAACTTCCATAAAAGTATTTTTATTTGACATAACCATAATCTTGAGATTACTTGGCATAACAAGTCTCTGGTACTTATTTTTAAATAGTTCCACACATTATTCAACAAATAATAGTGGGCAACTATTTTATTTAAGTTATGGAGTTCAATTTACATAATTGTACTTAGAACTTGTATCACTTTTACCAAATAATTGTTAATCTACCTTCTAATTTGTCTAAGAAAATGGCTTTTAGGAGTAATTTTCAGCATTGTTTAGACTTGGACTGGTGAGCTATAGAAAGTCAGAATGCAGTTACTAGCTACTTCATTTCAGTTAAGAATTTACCAGCAGTCGAGTAGTTTAGTGAACATATTTCAGCTCTGTCGAAAGTATTTGAACAGTATGATACGATTTGACAGACATGAAATTGGTCACTTTTCAGCAAGCAGTCAATTGTCCTACAGGATGTCACCCTCTTCCTGGAAAGTTTGATAGTAACATCTTAAAATTTGTAGCTGGGTGGGATGAATTCAAATTCTGAAAAGAGCATAAACTCGTTTAACACATCAGATTCACCTTGCTGATGAGCTTCAATTAACACAAATCTAAGCCGAGTTTCCCATCGGTTATCTACAGTCACTTTACACCTTAACAGTACCCATCTACAGCTCAACATTGAACCATTACTTGAAAATTCGATATTTTGGGGTATGTTGACTGAAATCAACAGCCTTCTGAAGGAGAGGACAAACCAGCTTCCAGCTGAAGAAGAAATCAGGAAAAGACGTTGGAAATGGATAGGATATACATTAAGGAAATCACCAAACTGCATCACGAGGCAAGTCCTAACTTAGAATTCTGAAGAGAAGCTAAAAAGAGGAAGGCCAAAGAACACATTACGCCGGGGAATAGGAGCAGACATGAAAAGGATGAATAACAAATGGAAAGAACTGGAAAGGATTGCCCAGGACAGGGTTTGGTGGAGAACGCTGGTCGTCGGCTCATGCTCCTCCACGAGGGATAACAGGCGTAAGTAAGTAATTAAGTAAGCAGACTGAAATATTTTGTTCCAATATGTAATGGAAACGTTTGTATTACGTGATGACTCTAGAAAGGATCTAACTAAACAACGTTACTTATAATGTAGACTTGAAATTAATGACAAATATAAAATACATTAGAAATCATAAAATTTACTAAAAAACATAGTCATAGCAGTATTTAAGTAGTACTTACAGTTCATTATTACTAAAAACTATTCCAAATCATACTGGTTATATATAGTTTAACTATAACTTACTGACTAAGAAATCACTTGAAAATCAACAATAAGTACCTGTTTCCTGTTTATCAAAGTTTTTTCTTATATCAACCTTTTTTTCTTTTTCAATATTTAGATCATTAAAAGTCTATCTCCCCATTTAAATGTACTAAAATCATTTTAGAATTATCATTATTGAAAGATGATTAAACCATAGTGGATTTAGACTATTATTCCCATTGTATATTGTGGTATTTACAATACAACAATATATATATCTTAGATGCTTACAATTACAAACGGTACAATATTTCTAATAAGGTTAATAATGTGTTTCTATGGGCATGATGAAATTGTACAAGTCACCCTCTACCCCATTTCTTACAATTTAATTATGTATATATTAATAGGATTGAATTGATTTCGGAAGTGAATTTTAACAATTAAGTTCATTTTGGGTATACTACTGAAAATTGACAAAACATAATAGCCTAATAGTATATGGGTTGAAATAAAGTAGGCGTAGTAATTTAAGTAGTTTAGAAGGGTTTTCATAAATTTAAATGGTTATTGAGCTAATTATCTGCATGAGTGTAGTAGTATTACATTTAAAATTAATGAAATAAACTGTATGTGATGAGACTAAATGAAGTTAGTTTAGTCAGTCAATGTTGGCATCTCATATTATGATTATCATTATTAGTGGCTTTATTCAGCATTATATTTTTGGTACAATATAGAATTCTCAGTACGAAGTAATTCAACAAGTTTCCGTTTCATATTTCTTGGTCGATCCTGAAGATAAATATTGAATGATCGTCAGTTAGAAGTTAGCAGTCTAGTTAATCGAAATCTAAATAATTTACAATCTTTTCGCTGAATATTAATTGCCAGCAACCACGATATCATTGGTTAGGCCTTTTATAACTTGTAAAACGAAAGGTTGTACACTTTTCAGAAACGCACCTGAATAGAATAGTCTATATGATTAATAGCCATAATGATGTATTGAAGCAAACAAAATTAGATAAGTTGTTGAAATATCTTGATTGTAGGAATAGGTAGCCCAGATGTTCAAGTAGGATATTAGTGATAATAGTAAATAAGCTGTCAAAAATAAACCCGAGTCAAAACTTGAATCCAAAAGTAGGTAACCATTTTAATACCATGGTTAATTTGTGGAGGTTGTCGAATTTCATAATTTGCATTATGGACTGGTCTTAGTTAGAAAACAGTTGGAAACTACGAAGACATCTGTTTTATCATATTGATGTGAAGAGAGAAATAAAAAGAGGTAATGATAAACAACGGAAGCCATTTTTGGGAACATTGTTTCAATTACTTCAAAGTCTGTAAACATTTAGTTTTGCCCTTGGTTTACTCTATAAACCGTCTGCTTTCATTTGACGTATGATTCATTGCCATGCTCTTTTTTATTTCAAAATAATTGTCATATAAATATAACCTTTTTACGCCATTTTGCTCTCCTGAGGTTTCTTTAACTGTTTGTGCGTTGTATCTTTTTGTGTTAATATGAAACAGAAATTAATCGTATATTGATCCAGTCGATTCGTTTCCTCTCTTTCACTTGTCGACTTACCAGATGGTAGAATAGTTTTCGTCACTGTTGAACTAGATACCCTATATTGTATAGACCTTAACTAGATCAAGACAAATACTTTTTCGTGTATTGGTGGCCAGAAAGAATAAGGATGTCATACTTATTATAGGACTCTTTAAGTAACATTATTCATGGGACTTATGATGAATAATTTCATGTTACGATTTCTTAAGTTGTAATGACAAGCCATGATCAGTGGAGTTCAATCACCGGAGCATGAGACTGTCATCCACCAATTGTATTGGAGGATGGTCGAGTGATATCACGAATTGATTGAAATTGGAAATTTAGACCGTTCGGTTTAGGCTGAATAGTCTAAGTTTTCAGATGTCAGCATAAAACCTGAAATTGCTGATGAGCTTTTAGATATCAGTGCCAAGGTTGGACTTGATATTTTCATATAAATTGAGTATTAGATAGGAAGTTAATAATAAATATCAAATGATAGCTACAATCAATAGGAAGTCACCCCTGACGGAACTCAAATGGTCTCAGCTACTAAATGAGAATATTGTGCTAAATGTTAACAAAGGGAAAATATATATGCTGATAGTAAGTATTGTATATCATATCTATCGAATATTTTAGTGAAAATTTGAATCTCAGAACATTTTTAAATAACACTCAAGGGCTCAAAGTGATAAATATCATGTTTGTGCTGATGATGTCGTTCAGAAGGACGATGAAAGCTCCACGACCAAATCATCCAGCTCAGAGAACAAAACTCCATCAAAATCATTTCTAAGTCTCAGTTTTATTATCAACAGTGGAATCCAGGTATATGTAGATTAAGACGAAATGCTCATTATGAATTTATTGACAGCCATTATCCGAAATATTATATTTACACCTTGGAAAAAAAGGATGCCAAAGAAATTAAGTGGGAAAAGTACGAATAAGTAAGCCACTTTTCGCACTTAGGATCTAATCTAATGAAGGCAAATAAAGTAATTTTTCACCATGATTCTTTAAATCTGGTACATTGCATTAGTAAACGGACTGAACGGCAGGATAAATTGCTTAATCGATTCCCCGTTTTGTTTGTATGCAATAGCTTTCATTTAATGTTTAAAAATGGGGATTTACCAGGGCTTATTTGCATGCAACATTATTATGAAGCAAGACGCAATCAAAAAATCATGCTTGATTTCATTCTTGTTAATATTTTATCATGCGTGCATTGCTACTCATTAAGGTAAGAGCAACAAAGCTAAAATAAGCAAAGCCAACTATCCATATTTACGCACCACTTATTAATGTACGAAATGCCTGTAGTTCAGACACTGGACCAGTGATTTTATTCTTTGAATCGATCGATGGCCATGATGCTACATTTTTATTCATAAATCCATTATTATTATCATCATGATTATTGATAATAGTTGTTGGCAAAGTTTTATGACTGACTAAACGTAACCATATACGATAATCAGTACCGGGTCGTAAATGCATCATAGTGAAACAACAACATATTGATTGTGGTAATGGTATAATCCCTGTAGCATTTAATGGACTAATCGACTCATTCGATAATCCAAATAAAATTTCATAAGATATTGTAGAATACATTAATTCTGGTAAATTTGGTTGGTCCCAACATATTTTCGCACTAACATTTGTCAGTGTACGTAACTGTACATTTTTTGGTGAAGGTAGATCAAATGCTAAATCATTTAATAACGTTGAATGAAGAAATAAATAAGGTAAAAGAAACGAAATAAGAACTAGTCAAAAACAATTTACAGCAAGGTATAAGTTAGAAGTTGTTCTTAACCAAAATAGTAGATTGATCATTGTTTGACACAGAATTGTTGAATACAAACGCGGTAGGATGTTCTGTTTGACTCTAGTTTTATGCTGATAGAATCTGATACATGGAGTATATATAAAAGGTTGGGCAAAATAGACGTGTCATATACAATGTTAATCCATCCCATCAAGTGTTACAGTAATTTTATATAGTTGAGATCATGAGTCAATTGAAGGTAGACCACCATCAAAAACCTGGGAGCACTGGACGGCCGTTTCTTCCCACTGTGGGACTCCTCAGCAGTATGCATCCATGATCCCGCCTCGCGAGATTCGAACCCAGGACCTACCAGTCTCGCGCCAGAGCACTTAACCGATGGACCACTGAGCCGGCATCTAACGGTGTTAATGTCTTACCCCAACCAATCCACGAAATTGCGCGACCAACTTCCATTATACTGAGGTAGATAGCTGTCTCTACCTGATATGGATTAGCTCCGCTGGTCACGACTTCTCACTAGAACTCCAGGAATTACCTCATGCAGCCAGTCACTAGTGAGCATATGATCAGTAACCAAACGTTACTACTGAATTATTCACATTGAGAATAATTTCTTGTTGGACTAAGATTTTCAGTGTATTGATCGAATTCTATTGTTTCACTATGAAATAGGATTTCAAATGATGTAATAATCATTAAAAGCAAATACGGGGTAAACTGATGTCATAGAACACTGGTACAAGTTGAAACTATAACAAAAACGTTCAATAAGAGTATATTTTGTGTATAGCTTATCTAATAAAATCATTTATATATATTTTTCTGTGAGAAGTAATTCATACCTTTTTTTAGTATATTTGAAGTTTGACTAACAATGTAAGGTTGGACGTTTATTTCAAATTATTTGGGTCACATGAGTCATATTGTGGTGTGTGCTACTTATATCGATATAATATTATATAATGCTAGTCAAGAATAGAATGTCTAGCATAAGAATGTCGAGAAGATGGAGAAGAAAAGAACGGAAATAGATAGTGATTGGTATGGAAATAAAGGAACAGTGAAGTCTGAGACGATTGATTGACATTTACAAAGGAACAGTCAAGTATGAGACAATTGATCAATATTTTGCAAATTAAGTATTTACCGTATGATTCTCAGATTTTAGTAAGAAATTCTGTAATTCTGCGTTTAAATGTGTCTTATTGTCCCTACTTGTGTTCTCGTTCACTACTGTTTGGACTTTGGCTAGTTTTATTTGTTTTTATGCGACAAAATTTACTCGATTTTTCCAGGCTTCATTTAGGTGTTCATTATCATTGTTATTATTGGCTGTTAGATTAAATTTGAAAGTAAATTTTGCTGTCGAAGTCTCGTCAATCAGTAATAATAATAATTTTACTTTACATATGAATTAGTGTCATCTAGTCTTTTAGTATTAATGACAGATCTCAGGTACAAGTATCGGTACTTGTCTTAGAAAGGTAAAACACAATTAAAAACCTGTAACTCGTATGTTTTAAATGTTAGATCAGTTTATTTATTCTTTATGATATTGTATCTTGATTTGTTTTATTGAACCCACTTGTAATATCATTGTAACGTACTTATAATGCTTAATACAAAAACTGATATTATATGAATGTTATTACTTGATCAGAAGTCAATATTCTAGATTGTTAAGTAAACAAAAGGACCATACTGGTCTATAAAAATGGACAGGCAGAAAACAAAGGGATGATATAAAATTTAACAAAAGAACGTATTTAAAGTCAGGTGTTTCTTCATTTGCTAATAGTGATTCCTTGAGGTTTGATCAATAAGTATTAATAATACTCAGAATGATCCCAATTTCAAGGCTTTCAATTTAAATCAATATTGACAAGTACAAATTAATAAATTCGTTTTTTATTACATTGTCTTGTATAATGGACTGTCTTTAGTATTTGACTTCTTAAATTGAAAGCGTTTGGCTTGTGTTTGTTTGAACCTACTAATTTTGCATAGCATTTTTAACTTTGAAATGTACCCGAGTGAATAATATAATACTACCGTATTTTATTGAGTAACTGAATAATCAATAACATCAAAGAACTGTTCTCCTAAATACAGTTAAAATTCAAATAAAAACAAATGAATTTTAATTGAAACTTACGGTAATCATTCGTTTGAACTTCAATTTGAGCAGCTACTCCATAACCGTGTATTGATTTACCGGCTAAACTTAAATAATATCGTGTACTTGGTTCTAGATCAGTTAATAAATACTGTGTTGCTGTTGCATCAATATCACGTGTTTCAGTGATGAATGATTTTTGTTTCTGTTTTTTAATTTCTTCTTCGTCAGATGCTGATGACAATGGTGATTTAACATCACTTATTTGGTCTACAGCAGAAGAGCTAGTTGTGGCAGGTCGAAATTTCAATTTGTAACCAAGTAATTTTCTATCACTTGACATATCTTCAGGTGGTGTCCAGGTCAAGTGAATATTTGTTGGCTTCAATGATATACCTCGTAAATTTGTAGGTGCTGTTGGAACTATGACAGTGAATAAATTGTATTTTTGTTGCGTTTTCGTTTGTATTTGAATCAAGAAAAAGAAGGAAAAATAAGGTGTAAGCAAGTGATTTTCAAGATACTACCAGTAAACATGACAACAGTGTTGGACGAATACGGTATATAACTGTAAGGTATATATATATAACTTCACATTATTTAAGTATAGTATCTTTATATACATAAATATATGTATATAGATATAAATATTGTCAGCATGCTGATATAGATATATGTATTCATAAATGGTGTGCATTATTATAGAGAATGTGATTGAAATGTTCAGCATTCTAAGATAGTAAATGTGGACAAATTACCGAGGCAGTTTTATGTGGGAAGATTTAATATGAAACAAAAATAAGTACTTACTTTCAACAAATTATAGATATTTTATATGGTATAATGATTTTTAGTGTGTACAATTAATTAAAATAACTTTAAATGTGGTAAATCAATTTAAGTAGTACATGAATACCATCAAAAAATAGTGATATTATACAATAAACCAATATATAAGATAAATTTGTAAGTAGTGGTTTATGTCAGAGAAAGAGAATAATACATTAAAAAGTGCATTGAATGTTACTACAATATACATGTATGATATATTTGATGAAAATTCTGTTTAGTCATTTTAACTACTATCAAATTTGATAGTAGTGTAATAAATGTTGGCAAAATACATTTTGATATGAGATCAACTTATGGGATTTAATAAGACTTTTGTTATAGAATAAACTAAATACTCTTCATTAATGGTTTGGAATTAGTGAAAATTATTTAAAATGATCACGTCAAAATGAAAAAAAGTAACGAATTTTATTTTAAATATAGAAACGTCTTTCATTCTTGTGCATTACTATAATAACTATTTGTGTATTTCATAAATAGACATGGATATAATTTGATACCTTACATTATTACATATAAGTAGTGAACAAATCTTGATGCAAATATGTATGTAGCTATCACAATTATATATTAATAGTTTCTAAATGTGAGAATGTGGCAAATGGACATGTGATTTTTCAAATTTTTAATTAATCTCTTTATCAGACATTTATAGATTTACACATTAACAGATTAAGACATTTGCTTTAGATTGAAAGAAAAAAAACTGACTTTTTATTTAATCTAAAGTGGAAACAATTTGAAATATATGACTAGAAATTGAGTATATGTAGGTGAGAGATAGGCAGAGAAAGATAGAGAGAGAGTTGAGTGAAAGAATGAACATTTATTTTCATATATGGATTGAGTGATTGTAAAGACTGACAGTTATATGCTTAGATTTGAATAGAATCAGACAATGCATATAAATAAAGCTGAGAATTAATTAAAACGATTATGTGATAGGATTAGAACAAGATAAATAGAGAGAGAGAGAGGGAGAAAAAAATGAATAAATGACTAAGAAGTAAACTCACTATTAAAACATGTCAACTTACGAATATCCATCTGAATATCTATGAAATCTGAAATAGTTTTCGTAGTGATAATGGTAATAATAATATCATTATAGATCATTCTCAATATCTGTGATGTCATATCCAACTTACTTTTAAAGTAGATTATGTACAGACTTACACACAAGTTATATTTGGCAATGACATCAACTGGGAATTTAGTTTCAGCATATGCATATAATTACAATTAATGTTGACCATTATGTAAATGCTGGAAATACATCATTTCAATACTGTTCCATGATTGGTGAAGAACTGTTTTATCATTTAATTTTTGTGCCCTCATTTATCGAATAATAAAATCTGTAAACTGGATTAGTGAATTTGCACATATGACTAACTAAGCAATTTTAAAGTGCAGTAATCGTTTAGTTCAAGCTTAGATTCTATCTAACCTTATTTGTCCATATTTTCATTAGTTTCAAGTAAACTGTACAGCCTTATTCTGTTGTTTGCTTTTCCGAATAACGATAGTAGTAGTATGTATGTATTGAGAGGGTGTTTCTGTGAATATGGCACAAAAAACATATATGGAGTGTTTGGAACTAAAAAGAACATCAGTTGTATTATGAAAAATGAAACTCAAATAGAAATCTTTAAGAAGTTTGCCATAAATGAATAATGCATCATGTTGTGGAGTGTGCTACTTATGCGGGCAGATATAAGTAGTTTATAGAACGAATTGGAATAAGAATGAATACCGGAGGAAGAGTAAAATGAAGAGAAGAGGAACGAAAACGAACAGCAAACGGAATAACAACAGGATCAGAAAAATGATGAAGTATGTAAAGGACAACTAAAGGAAGTTATACAAATGATGTATTCAATGTATGATTTTCATATTTTATAAAGTCACTGTGTGATTTTGCTGAAAATAATAATAATAACTTGGTTTCATTCACTACAATATATGTAATGCATATGCTGTGAATTCCTGAATTCTAAAGTAATAAAGTATTTAAAGTGAATACCTACGTTATGTTCAGTTTTCATAGTGCTGTTTCCAGCTAGTTTTCCGAAATTACGACACGTTATGATCAATAAATCACTGAAAGATACGGATCAGTAAACGTTTTCAATGAGTGCTAGAAGCTATATATATATATATATATATATATATATATATATGTATTCAGCACTTTTACACTAAACTTATGCAACTACAGTTAAACGTCAATTAAGTGATTCCTCTGGTCCATATAAAGAATTTTAAGTTTTCAGAATCCACGCCTAATATTTCTAAGCGTTCCAGTAGTGAAACTGGAAGGTGAATTGTCTTAATTTTTGATATGTTTACTAGTTATGATCTGTGAAGCAATTTACGTTGAACGATGTTCGTTCAAGTCACGTCTCCGTTAAGGTGAATACTTTTTAACATAGCTAGAAGCAGTTGTATTTCGGAAGATAAACATTTGAATTTTTGCACACTCTGAGATGAACGTTGTTCACAGATTCTTCCATAATCTATAATTAATTCGATAGAGTCAGTCGAAAATTAGTAGGCTTAGAATCCTTTAAACAATAGATGCTCTGTTTACTTTTATTGTTCAAAGTCATAGAAACAGGTATAACTATATATATAATCCATCTTGGTCGCATTTTAGGTGACAAAGTTAACAATCGTTTTGATCGTAGAGTGACCAGTTAAACCTAAAGTATATACCCTATTTTCATTTATCAGATTTCATTATATTTTATTCTTTTACATATGAATAATATTTACCCTTAGGTGGAACCCTTTTATGTATCTTATTATATTTCATATGTTACATAATCTTTTATATTACATTTCATATGAATCATAATAATATTTCTAATTCGCTTAACCCATATTGTTTTCAGGAGAGGTTTTGTGGAGATTTCAGTATTTTTCATAGTTGAAATCATGAGTCAATTGAAGCTAGACCACCAGTGAAAACCAATGCGCATCCACGATCTCACACTCGCGAGATTCGATCCCAGGACCTACCAGTCTCACGCCAATAATAGGACGAAACGGTCGTTCAGTGCTTCCAGGTTTTCCATGGTGGTCTAGCTTCAATTGACTCATGATTTCAATTATTTATATTCATTGATTTTCGCCTATCCAAATATATTATTCAGTTAATAAACTGTATAAAATGGTAAGATGTCACGTTTTATTTCTATCCTGTTAATAAAATATTTCCAAATCAAATCTTACATTCATTGACACAGATATCTGGTGCATCAAAACTACAGGGAAGAGTAATGAGATTATTTTTTTCAATGTCTGTAGGTGAATATTGATGAGTAAGTAGCCTTTATTTTATATTTCTTGTTCATTTTGACTGACACATTATTCAAATGTTCACTCAATGATGAACTTTACTTAGCTACAAGTCGAAAATCAATAATTCGACCATTTTTCCACGGCAACACACTCGATTTTTTTTTTTTTTTTAAAAATACTTATTTTTGACAAGTTACTCTCTTCAGTAATTGGAATAAGCATTCTAACATAATTCATAACGTAATCTAACATAAAATTACATAGAAAAGTGTCCTGGAAAGTCGAAAAACAAATAAGAAGCGCACATTTTGTTTAGTTCTTTCATGCAAATAAAACAAAGTGAAACATTGATAGAAAAGTTTTTTTAAAGAGAAACTATCTTAAAATAGGTAGGTGATTCTTTTACCCACATGCATTATAAAGGGGGGGTTTTATATAAGTAGTCACTAAACAGGAAAAGAATTTCGATTTTGTTTAAAGACTAATTCATTGATAATGAAATGAATGTTAATCGATTGACTGTAGTGTATTCAATTGATGAATTATTCATGAAAGTTATAAACGCAACTGATTTTTGTTAGTAGTAATAATCATATTATTATCAAAAGTATAGGAGTAGAGCAAGCAAGTGAGTATTGATTTGTTTGCCCAGGATGACATATAGGTAGATATTCATGATTGATGAATACAAAAGCTAATAAAAGAATTAACAATCATTGACTGGATAAAACATGTTCCCTTATTGGTAGATAGGTACTAAGAGGGTTGTATTATATAGTCATGCTATGACAATGAATACTAACCTATCAAATTTACAGTGAAATAAAACAATCTCGATACATTTCCTTAAGTGGTCAGTAGATAATTTACTATGGACATATCTTTGATAGTTATCTCACTTTACGTAATTAACTAACTTTTATGATTTTAGTACAAGATTGTTGAATATCATAACAACCAGTATGTATGTTCTGCATATGTTGATCACAAAATTACGTGTAGATTCCTCCGCGATAACCGGAAATATCCGGTTTCTGATAGTGTCTGAGATTTTCAGGATGTTAGATACTCCCAGATCACACTTAGCTTTGTTAAGTCTTAATTATCAGTTAGAATATCACGTTTTGTTTAAAACAAATTTTTAATTTTTGATTCGAAAAAGATTCTGCCACTGACTAACAACATCAAATGGACCAATAGAAACCAGAATGCACTGGATAATCGTGCTTTCACTAGGCCTCGTATAAGATCAATCCAATTTTCCTGTTTTATGCTACATATGATTCCGTTTGGTCACTGAGTCATAAATTCATCGCTAAATAATCTCAACTTTAGTTAGATTTTGTCACATAATACATTCAACTCAAATAATTCTTGATATTTATCGCAAATCTGTTGGTCTGAACAAAGCAAGCGCCTGTTAATCAAGTATACTATGAACAAAAAAAATAACTATGTTTAATTTTAAGCGGAGAAGGATAGTGGCTGGTAGCAGAATCTAGGACACTCAGCTTGTCTAAACTGGGACTCATCACTCAGATTTACTTGTATCCCGCAGTTGATACTCATTCCGGAACTCGAACTTCAGTACCTTTCGCTCCGAACGCCATAGTTTTATCCACTACATATATATATATATAGGTTGTTTGGATCTTTCCACTGGTTTTTATGGCCGCACGTTTTCAGTCTGTTTTTGGCATATGTGCATCGTGTGCAAGTGACTGATTAAATGCAGTCCCAACTATCAATAAGAATATCAACATAATCAATGTATATGAATTAAAAACTCTGTTTAATGTTTACATAATTCTAATTTGCGTAAGTATGTAGGCTTAACCATGAAATGTTATTATCCATATTGTCTAGGTCATTTAGTTACATGTTGTTGTGAAGCCGTCCCATAGAATGCTATCGTACTTTAGATGTTACTTCTTTGTTAAAGTGGTAAGATAATGAATGGACATTGGGGAATTGAGTAATTGTAACTACTATTCACAGTAACATGCTTCAAATTTACAATGGTAGAAAAAATTATACAGCAAACGGTAGATACTTTTTGTTAGGGCTACCTATCCTGTCTAATAAATGTGAATGGTGCTATTCGTAATGAAGAATATATGCTTCTTAGTTATATCATCCAACTTTGTGGATACAACAGTCAATCTTCTTTTTCCCTTTTTCGTATACTCCTTAGTTTAGTTATAATCAAAAGTACTAACTGATGGTAAATATCAAGATTCATGCAAAAAAAAGTTGAACATTTTTGAATTGGTTGGTTGATTATTATTTGCATTTGTATATAATTAGTAGGTTGACGTACACACACTCAGGTAAACACATACATACAAAGATACAAACATGCAGGAAGTTTCCATTTCAAGAAATGTACACTCACTTTCTGTAAAAATGAACACAGTAAGTATTAAAAGAAGAAGAAGAGATTAGAAACATTGACATAGTTACATCAACTGTACAGTTATCAAATTAATTCATTAAAATGAATTGGAAACTAAATAAATGAACACCAGAGATTAGAAGTGGTTTTTTTGATTATATCTCTTATTTATGATAATAATAAGATTATACACATTATAATTATTATTATGATTGTTAAAACTAACCTCCAGGTGTAACTACAATTGGTAATTGTTCACTAACTGGACCATCTCCAGCAGCGTTGAATGCATTAACTTTAATATAATAAGTTGCATTTGGGATCAATTTTGTCAAATGATATTTCTCTTGTGTTGTTCTAGCAATTAACCATGAGTTAAGTGAATCTTCTGGTCGAGTTGTATAATACAATTTATAACCCTATAGAATATTTTAAAGTAAAAGTACCGTATTTTTGTTCAAGTAAACGCCATCAAAAAAATGTTTATGTACTATGTTTTATCGATATTATTTAAATCATAATGAGTTGGGTTAAAACGGAGTAGCTGGTTATAAATTACTTGTCTTCACTAGTGATCGATTCCTAGATCTAAGTTATGAAGTTCTAGTGAGAAGCCGTGATCACTTGAGTTAATCAATATCGAGTATGAGGCATTTACTCACCAATAGGATTGAAAGGCGGTTGCACAAAAACGTGCAAATGATATAAATGATATAGACTCTCACTACCAGATCTGAATGATTCAGTGATCATGGATGTGAGCTAATGAATAGTTCCGTATTAAATCAAAGTATACATCGAATACTTTCTTGGTTTTCGACATTTATCTCATTAAGGTCAGTTCGTGATTCGGACTAGAAAAATCTAACAATCTACACAACACCATTATATAAATAGTTGCTGATTTGTTATTTTATATTAATGTGATAATCAATCATCAACCAAAACTTTTATTTCCGTTAAGCGCTGTATTCTTTTATTCTGTAGATCTTTTGAACAAATTAATGTCTTGATATGGACATTATAGATTAGTTGTATTTATTCACTTACTAATTGAAATTTTGAGCATTAACGTTAAGGCTTTTGTCCCTGTCAATTTTCACGTGACGAAATCACCAATCAGAATACCAGCTTATATGACAAGTAAACCGGCACTAACAGCCTTACATCAACTCTGAATCCTTATTGGTCCTTCTCACCTAGCCCTGCCCGTTTGATCTCAGAACGAAATCTCAGCCTACAGTCTAGGAATAATATATTTCAGACATACGTAGTTTATATACAAGCAAACTAAACCACATCATACCATAAAATAAAAAATAATAGTTATACAAGATCGAGCCAAATGTGTCTGCGGGTGTGATATACTATAACTAACAAACTGGGAATAACGTGAAGGTAATAAATCGCGTAATAGTAGTCAATAGGTCAAATGAAAGTTTATGATAAAAGGAATATGAATATACGTATAATCTAGTTACCTAATAGCTATAAAATAAGATTATATACATAATAATAGACCACAAATAGATCCTAGCAGTTACCATTCATTTATTCTTCGTTCGGATATAACAGCTATTTAGTGTACACTTAAAAAGGGATTCTTGCTTATGATTTGTACCTTTTTGGCTTATCATATATTAAAAAACTAAATGAGAAACCAATTACTTATTTATTCGATGGAGAAATTTTGGAAAATTGCTGTAAAATGAATTCATTAATCGATTTAACCTATAAAAAACCCTTATAAGACTGTAACTATTAAAGAGTGAATTAGAGCAAAAACATGAAAAAAGCAAACTACTCATATAAAATTATTATCGATAATTCAATTGATCTCATATTATATAATAATTTAATTTTGTATACTCACAGTAATACGACCATTAGATTCAACTGGTGATTTCCAGGTTACTACTACAGAGTCTGGAGAATCAACAATGGCTTGTAATACTTGAGGAGGTGTCCCAGGTGCTGAAAATTGAATCAAAACAGAAATAATTGACAATAATAAAAGGTAGGATGTTTTTTTTGAAACTCAAATGAAAAATGGAAATGATTAATGTTATATAGCGAATTAATTTATATAAAGAATCACTTGTCATTTGATAACATATTTCACCCTAAAAAGTATTCAATCACTGTAGTAAACTTGGATGATGTAACGTCGAACAAATGGCGATTCTTCTTTATACAGGGGATCTAGGCCAATTTTACCAGTAATCAACTTTACTTTTGCTAGGTTTTTCGAAAAGAAGAAGAAACAGCATCATAATTCATCCTATAAATATCAATATATATACGTATTCAATCACTTGGATAATATTGTCTGTGTTTACTAAATTATACTTTTGAAATATTGCTCACAAAGCAAAATCAATGGGACACATTAAATGATATTATCATTTGATAAAGTTATCTATGTTAGGAAACACTCCACTAACCAAGGTGTACATTAATTTTCATCTTGAAATTGAATTCATTTAAATGCTAAGGAAGTACCTTTTTTCAAAAACAAACAAACAACATGTACTCACATAGTATAGTTTGTTTGAATCTTCCCATTGATGTTTAACACTGCAACTGGTCAGTCTCTTATTGGCATATGTGCATACTGTGCATATTGCCTCGACATAGTCTTAATTCACAAGCATTGTAAGCAAAGATGGATAGTGGCTAGTAGTGGAATCTAGTTTGACGCGCGCTTCGTCCTATTTGGGGCTCGTCAGCTACAGTATATGTTAATTGCTTATCAAACAAAAGTGCCCACTCAAACTGTAAACCCTCTCTAATATGAAATAAGTAAATAAGCTATAAACTCATAGTGATTTCTGCATTATGACATTGATTTTGTAATTTTTCTATCTAAGTTCCAATGTTCTTTAAAACAAATGATATATTATGAAAAAGTTATTTTATTGATTTCAAAATTAAACCCTGGCAAAAGAAAAAATAATAATCTAATTGCTTATATTACTAGATGTAAGGATTATGATATGAAATGATTTTTCAGAATGATATGTTTCCATTTATACATATTGGTTGTCTGAATGTTTCCATTAATATTTGGAACTGAAAGTGATCATTCTCTCTTGGTATATTTACATCCTATGAGCATTGCCTTGGTACTGTCATTGGGTCACAAGTATTTTTAAGCATAGATGGATAGTAGTTAGCAGTGAAATCCAGGTGTCACGTTTCGTGCTTTTTGGTTGAAAGTACATCAAGTTGACGAGTACCAAATAAGATAGAAGTTCATTATGGATTCTAATGCTAATCGCCATCTATTTTTTCTTAAAAGTTGATATGTTTACAGTTCTTGTTTTTTTCCATGAGTTTACTTAGGTGGATAGAACCAATTGTTTGAGCGAAACATCATTTATAAATAATACTGCCTATGTATATTAAATTCAGTTATTTTTAGAAAAACAAGGAAAATCATCAAGCAATCATACATTCATGAAAGTATTTTCATAAGTTGAATAAAACACAGTTATGTAGGGTAACTCATCTATTGGGTTTACTTTAACCTATCTAACTTCAAGGCTTATTTCTTGTGACAGAGACATTGAAAATATTTGACTAACCAACTGAAGTAGATGTAATCGTGCTTGAACTAAAGACTTATCAGCTGACGGCTTTGTGATTTGTTAATATAGAGTTATGCCGGTTAAAAAAACCCAACAGAGCAAGTAACACAGTAAAAATGTCCATGAATGCTTCGTAAATTTATCAGTATGGTCTTCAGGAACCATGAAATGGCCAAGGACGTTTAGTTCAATGTATATCCATTCGAAATGCTTCGGAAGCGTCTGAAAAATTATTACATTATTTTGCTCTGTGACAGAATAAATTTTTTCTATGTTACTAAATATAAAAATCTCGAAAGATCAAAAAACTAACGACAAATTTGCAAATACTCTTGGTTTTTGTACATTAATTAGTCTTGAACTGAAGTTCTCTTCCTTACTTTGCGTCTTATTTCTATATACATAAAGCTGAATTATAAGAGAATTCTGGGGATCTAGGAACCGGCTAGAAAGTTATTATCAAGGGTCATATTAAAGATATTAAAGACGTGTTACGTGAACACTGATGTCTAGCTCACATGATTAGTAAGCTGAAATTCCGTAATTACTGGTATGTCCGATTTATTAAAGTAGAAATTTTATAAAGTTGAGATCATGAATCAATTGAAGCTAGACCACCATCCAAAAACCTGGAAGCACTGAAAGGCCGTTTCGTACTATTGTGGAACTCCTCAGAAGTGCGCATTCACGATCCCTCCTCGCGAGATTCGAACCCAAGACCTATCAGTTTCTCGCGCGAGCGCTTAACCTCTAGTCCACTGAGCCGGTATCCAACAGTGTTAATGTCTAACTTCAACCGATCCACGAAATTGAGCGACACATCCATCATTGTTTGCAGTGAGTTACTATCTCACAACAGACCTGGTTGAACTCCACTCCTCACTGCTTCTCACTAGAACTCCAACAAATACCTCTTGAAGCCAGCCGGGATCGTGGATGTGCACTAGTGAGGAGTCCCACAAAAGTACGAAACAGCAGTCCGGTGCTTCCAGGTTTTCCATGGTGGTGTAACTTCAATTGATTCATGATCTCAGCCAATAAATTTACTAAAAATCTCCACAAAACCCCCTTCTGATAAAGTAGAAATTGCTAAAAAAGTTGGTTTTAGGAAATATTTCAATACTTCAGATAATATATTCCTACGATATTATTAAATTAGCTCCATCGATTGAGTCATCAATTTATTCGTGTCGAATTAAGCTAGTTTAAACAATTTTAACTGGTAAACAATGTAGTTGAAAT
The DNA here is from genome assembly GCF_000237925.1 of Schistosoma mansoni. Lineage (NCBI taxonomy): Eukaryota > Metazoa > Platyhelminthes > Trematoda > Strigeidida > Schistosomatidae > Schistosoma > Schistosoma mansoni. Next base: position 6,131,211 of record NC_031502.1, on the reverse strand, counting down.
CAATATATAAAGATATATAGATATATAAAGATGTTTTGCCGATTTACTTTAGCTGTCTATCAGATTATTTACTCACCAGTAACTAAATTTGAGAGGCAATTTCGAAGCAATCAGAAGAGTTTAAGAGTGTCGAATATGAGATATAAAATCACTAACTGCGTTGGAAAATGGTTATGCAACAAATCAAATTAATTGTAGTTAAGAATTAAATTCAGTGGATTCTGATCTAGTGATCAACGTGCTACACACTCAATGTGAAGTCTGAGTTTTCTAGGTTTGTGTTCCCTATAGAGTCATGATTGTACTTTTTTGAGATATCATTTACTAAGATAAAGTTATATCAAATGATCATCCGAATAAGATCATTTCTTAATAATAAACTATAAAATAAATCTCCACCTTCTAACCTTTTTTATTCTTTCTAACATCGAATGGGTTGTATTGTGGTTAATCAGAGTTAAATACACTACTCATATAGTCTTATGTACTTTTCAAGTATCAATCAAATAAAGTAACCGGTTTCTTTCTATTTGACATGTGTTCACTTATACATTCATGAATAGGATTGGAAAAAGATACGACAACCTGTTTTTAAGATACTACTTATTAACATGTTCATATGTAATTGTATATCTCCTAGTCTATGAAATTTAAGAATGTTAAACATGTAAATTAAATTATATCATGTATACTTAATAGATTATTACGGGTGAAGTATATCATCGAGGCAATACTTCGTAATCACCTTATTCATGAATATGGTTAGAGTATAGAAGAGATGAGAAGAGAAAGAGAGAGAGGATGAATAAAAGAATACCAATATCATAATTGTATCCAATTGGTTGATCAGTCGGTAATGAATTCGCTTAATAGAAATGATTTAGATCATTTTGTGTTTTTGACGTAAATTTCATAATCTTACGTTTCCCTATTGTATCTATCCTTTCATTGTTCTCATATATATATATATATATTTTTGAATTTATGCTACAACGAATATAATCATTATTCTTTCAGTCATGTTTAAAAAAAAATGACCAGAAAAGTAAAGAAAAAGAAAACATTGAACATAAATAAACATATGGTTGAATGAATACTTTACCACATACATATTAAACCAACATAAACATTGTTATTTATTCAATTACTGATCGACACACATGGAAGATTGAGTGACGACAGTATGTATATATACACATACATATATATTCTGACAAGAGTAAGAGGATGGAATTACATCTTTTCAATGGTTTGTTTTCCTTATTATTAACAAAATTTCTCATGTGTAAGTAGTTTCCATTGGGTTAATTCATGTGATAGAAATAAAAAAAAAATCTGAAAATTTCGCTTTTTTTCTATAATTTGATACAGATGAGAGTATGTATATATGTTTGTAAAGTGGTTAAACGATGATTTATGACTTCCAAGGACAATGGAGTAGGTTGAAACAGTATTAACTGATGTTAAAAAATTTCAGTTGTCAAATTTTATTTGAACATAATTTATGTTATATAAGGTATTCAGTTCAACAACTATTGAATATTTATTAATACTTGAGAACTGTATGAAGAATATAACTCTATCAGGAACTGAATAGGTTTTGTTGGTAGTGTGTTACTTTTTACATCACTTAGCAGATATGCTATGATTCATTTTCTTAACTCTACTTGATTTGCAATGGTGCACAACTACCAATCATTGGCATTAGGGATACTTGTCGTACATTCCGAAAATTCATTGATGTCGTCTTCTCATTAGAATTTCTTTGAGTTCTTTTCGAAGTTAGTTGCTAGTGGGAATATGGTTATAATAAGTGAAATCTTAAGGTTCAGGGTTCATTAGTTAGTAGCGAAGTGAATTCTTTCGATATTCCACTACTCATTCTGTAACTATTAATTCATCAGTTAACTTTATTTAAAGAAATACAAATACGTCTTAGATGATGCTTTAAGTTGACTACATAATAGACTTCTTTAATTTATTCTTTTACGGAACTCAATTAGATTGAAGCGATTATCACTTCTTTTTATACATCTCGTTTGCAAACTATGTTTAATCCATCAATTTTTATCATTGAAATTACATAAGTTGATCGGGGGTAATTAATTATTGTTAGAGAGGGATGTGCTTAAAATGATTCAATTAAATATTTGATAAAAATAACTCTGAGTTTATTCCTTCTCATGGAAGAAACGGGAAAAACTTCCTTTGTGCATAATTCTGCATTCTATTATTTGTACAGAGTCAGTTATTGATTGTTATGGTGATCATTAATTGTAATTAAAACGTTATCACTGAGCTATTTAGAAAATGAAAGACCTTCTGTAAGCTTAAGGAATTCACAATTGATTGATTATCAAGTCTCGACCTTTGATATGTTTACCTAGTCTTATAGTTCTAATTAAACGTCACAAATTATATAGCTTGATGAAGCACATGCGAAATCTTACAGGTAGGATCAGTTAAATCAAATTTCAGATTCTTCTTGATAGAAAATACTAAATATTATGAAACTTAGATACAGAGGTTCTTGTTAACTATCAGCAACCACAAAATATTTCCAAATGGTATACTTGATATAAAGTCGCTTAAGCTAGTGATATAATGAAACTTGATCCATAGGATCTAACCAGCATTAAAAAACTTTACAAACATGACATTGGATAAATCAGTTTATAGATGTAGGTTTATTTAAACTTTGTAAAAAAAATTTCATA